>NW_004955449.1:12294212-12380698 GCF_000276665.1 Chinchilla lanigera | reverse complement strand
AAAAAAAAAAAAAAAAAAGTAAGTTAGATTAGTGTGTCATATTTTTATCAGCTAGAGAAATTCTGCTTTGGGATAAGCTGGTGTAGATTATTGTATATAATTAATCTTTGTACTGTATCTGTTACATTTGAAATGTAAGCTTTAATTTTATTGTAAGCACTGATGATCAGAATGAAAATGGGCTTACAAAAGGTTTGTATGAATTTTCTTTATTCCTTGATTTCTTTAGCCTATTTATATTGTCAGCGTTTATATACTGATAGATGCTTCTGTTACCTTTAAAAAAAAACTTTTTCTTTGAGTATCTAATATGATCTTTTATGTACTTCTAAACACTATTAGATTATTTTGGCCATTTTCCCTTCAAATTAAATAGGGAGGGGGCCAAGAACTTTTGATAGTTTTATTTCTTTGCTTCACTACAAATAATAGTGATTTTGCTTTAGAAAAACACAAATGGCCTTTAATGATTTTTCATTTGCTACTCTTACCAGAGGAATAGATTATTTTAAAAAGTATATTACCAACCATTCTATTAACATACTTGATCTGATGTTGCTACTGTAGAAAATTTTTTTAAAATGAGGTCAAAAGTAAGCTAGTTAGGGCATAGTTGTTCTAGTGATCATTCTAGTGTAATTTTTCTGAATAGTTATTAAACTGAGAAATGTTATTTTGAGAGGCCTCATTGGCTCTTGAGGATTATCACGTATAAGCAAAATTCTTGGTGGGTGCATTGTAATTAATCTGTACCATTTTACTTGACACTGTAGCTATGACAGGTCTTTGAAGGGAAATTTGTGGATAGTAAATTTCTATTTTGATATGAAATTACAATAAATTTTTGAGTTAGAACATAAGAATAGTGATATATTTTCAGTTACAGTAAATTGTCCTCAAGAAGTAATCAATTTCTGATGAAATAAGACAAAATCAAAATTATGAAGAAAAATAAAATGGTTAAGGTTTCAAATCTAAAGTCAAGGATACGATGAACCTATGACATCTAATTGTATTTTTGGTAGAAAGAATATATGAGATGAAAGTGAAGGGAAGATAGATCATTTAATACAAGAAACTCAGTCATTGCGATATAATCTTATTACTTCAAATGCATGTATTGTTATGAACTTTAAAGATCCAGTCTGTGTCTTTTCTTTCCCTACCCTCAGCACTGTTTTGCATGTTTGAGTTACTGGTTATATTTCTGACTTGGCACACTGATTTTGGGTTTTATGTCTTAAACTTATGCAACATAAGTTAATTTTTGAGTTCATAGCATCACTGAGACAATTACAGTATCTCAGTTTTATACCCATGTAGATCCTAGGCATGTCAGACTGGAGTTCTGTCTCACAACACACATTCAAGGTTGTACCTTGTGAAATGTTGTTTGTGTTGCGTGCCTTGGAACATGCCACCAGAGCTGGGCAGTTGTCTCCGTGGGGCTTCCTCCCAGTGCTGCTTTTCAAAGCCGTGATTTCATAGGCTGTTCCTTGTAGAAGACTGAAGTGCCTGTGAAGGACACTGTGAGAAGGCTGAGGCTCAATAAAGAGTACATTAATGATGTTAGTTTTCCTTTAGTCTTGTTCCTTGTCTGTAGATTTCCCTTCTTTTTACTGGAATATATTCTTACCTGCCTAGGATAGCTCCCTGTTAATTACTTGTTTATCCCCAGATGTAATAAATACCAGCGCTTGGGTAACTGGAAGCAAAATGCATATAAAAATATATAGTAGAGCTGAAATAGCTGAGTGGAGCTTAAGTAGCATGTGCCATTCCCTGGAACTGACCCCCAGCACTGCCTTCTACCCCCAAATGTAAAGTAAGAAAACCTAGTTTTGGAAAAGAACCTCATTGTCTTTTATAGAGAGGAGAAATTTCTACTTAATTTCATTTCCTAGTTTATTTGTTACCATAGTGTAGCTATATTACTTTCTATAGGGGGATGATTTTGATTTTACTTTAGTATGCATCTATTTCCACTGTTTGTGGTTACCATTCCCTTCTTGCTTGCAGATTCTAGTTACTATACACATTTCCTAACCTCTACTTACCATGAGGTCTTTGAACATTTTATAGCCCAGTTTTTCTACAAACCTCCAGGTTGGAGGCTTTCTGTTGGAAATGCTGTGAAAGTGGTACTTACATGAGATAGCCAGGTACTCTCAATAGGGAATGGCATTTCTAGTGGGATCTACAGTGAATATATGGATCGATATGGAAGAGTAGATAGATCTATAAAGAGACATCACATGTTTTGAAAATTGTGTCAGGGTTCCTCTTAGAATTTAAGAAAGTGGGGTAGGAGCAAAGGAGAGGCGGTGGACTAATGCTGAATACCTTCTATGTTCTGATATAAGGTGTTTAAGTATTTAGTCTTCTCATTCAGTAATCCTACATAGGTAGGGATACTTATTTCCGTATTATAGGTTTGAGTCATGGAACTAAAAGAAATAGAGCTGGAACTGAAACCTAAGTCTTTTTGATGTGAAAGCCTATTTGCCTCAGGTAGATAAACTCTAGGATTGTCACTGAATACTTACTTCATAAATTAATAAAACATAGTCTTGTAATTTTTACTGCAAAATGCAGATGAAGATTAAGGTGTTTGCTTTTAAAGTTTTTAGGACATTGAAAATATTTGAAATGTTACTGTTATATGAAATGTTTGGTCCATGATTTAAGAATATGTAAGGAGTGAGTGTTCATCTTATTTCTTGTGTTTTTTTAAAATTTATTTTAAAAATAAAAGAAGGAAAACATAAACAGACATCCATTTACAAAATAGCATAAGAACAATACAAACAATACAGAGTTACAAAGTGGTAAGAAATTAACAATGGTTGTTGTATTACGTATTGATATCTTCCAGTGGTTTCTCAAGAAAACAAATAGAGACATACAAGATTGATCAAGTAATCATTAACTGTTCCTTTCAGTAAAGCAGTAGAAGACTAGTACAACTATGTTAGCTATCCTGTATATACATACATAATTTCCCCTTCTTTCCCTTCTCTTTTCCCACACGCCAGTTGCCCTTTACTTATTCCTTGTGTTAATATGCATTATAACATATTGATAAAGGTAGAGGTTACAAGCAGTACAACTTTTAAAAGGAGATTTGCATTTTTGACTCCCTTGCTTGCAACATTTTTCTTACCATTCAAATCAGATTACTATGCTAAACTAATTGCCAAAATGTGTTCTTTTACTGAAAAAAATTATTTTGGGAAAGAAGCTTTTCTTATTAAGCTAATTTCATTGACCTGTCTTGTTGTACCTTGACTTGTAATCATAAAAAAAGAGGCACAGAGAGCTGCTTTATTTGAATAATAGACTTGCCAATTAGCCATCAAGTGCTTCCATCTGTGAAATTGTTGATCAGATGGGTTAGCTGGGATGTTTCCAGACTAGGGCATCATAAATGGCACTTGAAAACTGTCACTTTGATGATGAGGTTTCAAGTATTACACTGCTTGATGCTGTGGAACCATTTTTTCCCTTTTGCAGTACCATGTTTTTTTAGAACATACTGATCCCATTTATGAATTCTGTGGCATCAAGAGAACTTGGGAGACCTGCCACTGCTGTAAAGTTCTGCTTAATCTGCTTCTCTGGCCTGTGCTGGTTTTAAACCAGGGTTGTAACAGCTTCTTTCATGGCCTTCATAGTAGTATTGGTTGGTGATCTGACTGGCACAGGCAAGCAGTGCTCATTGCCTGTGGACCAGGGAGCTGGCTTCCTTTGGCAAGTTTCTTTGTACTTTCCTATTAATATAGACTCATTTTCAAATGTCTTACTCCTTTATATAAATATATAATAGCCTTAGGCCACATAAGTGTTAAGATTCTAAGAATTTTTATAAGTACATTTTTGTGGTACATAATGTTTACATTCATCATGGGGTGTTGATGTGTGTACATAACACATCTCGATTTTTTTTGCTTTCCCTTCCTTTCCCTTTATCCCCCTAGCCTCCATCTCTTGGTCTTCTAAATGTAGCATTTGTGTGAAACGGTTTTGACATCTGTCTTAGTTGTCTTTCTTTCATTGCTGAGACAACATACCTGACACTCAGAGTTAAAGGAGAAAGGTTTATTTAGCTCACAGTTTGTGGAAGTTACCATAATTGGCTGGTTCCAAGGCACAGTGGCACAGCAGACAAGCATCACACAGGAGAGAAAGTTGGTGGTGGGCAGAAGGTAGCAGAACAATAAAGAAAGACAAGACAAGCCTCTTTCTGTCTCTTATATTGTATCTAGGCTACTGGGATTAGGGTGGTGCCAAGCTAATCATTGGACTGAGTACTGTTAATGCTAGCGTTGCACCGTGAATCAGTGACACACTCTAGATTCAGCCACCTCTGAAAAAGGCCCACCTATGTCTGCGTGAGGCTTTGGGGAACATCTAGATACAATCCATGAAAACACTTGTTCTGTAGGATTTAAATTACTCACTGATAATTGTTACATTTTAAAATTTGTTTATTAATAACTTAGAAATATAAATTTCTATAAGTAATTGATGCATTTTTCCTCAACACCTTCCTTACTTGGCCATATACAATATATTGTAGGAAGTTTTCTTAGAACATTGACTTCCTAAAATGCCTGTGGGTGTGATTAGATATAAGAGTATCTGAATAATTCTGTGGTAGGACTATACTATACTTCCTTGAAATTTGGGCAGACTTTGTGGTCACCAGTCTGTGGGGACAAATTCATGGCCCTTGTCACTTTGGAGACGTTAGCCTGACCTTTTGCGTGCACTGGCACTGGTCTCTGACCTGCCAAACTTGCACTAAAAGGCAGTGTGTATTGGATAATGGTGAAAAAGCTCTAGAGCTAGGCCCGATCTAAACAGTGGCTGAGATCCATGGAAGAAGAGAGAATGAAAATGTATAAATTTGTAGGACAGCAGATACTTTGGGGTTGTATTTTTCCAAATTAGATTTTTGAGGGGCTGGGGATTTAGCTCAGCGGCAAAGCGCCTGCCTGGCAAGCGCAAGGTCTTGAGTTCGATTCCTGGTACCAGAAGAAAAATAAACAAAAAAAAAACAAAAACAAAAATAGATTTTTGTGTATTACTGTCATCCCTTGTCTCTTTAACCTCCCCAAGTGGACACTCTCAATGAGAGAAAAATATTAATTCAAATGTATTTTGGGGTATCTGGTTACTATGTCTTTTTTGCTCTCCAAGATTTGGGTGTTATTCACTCTCAGCAAAAATGTCTGGAAGTAAATAGATAATGTTGATTAAACAACAGGCTTCCCTTTACAAATGAGGAAATTGAGGCATGTAATTTGTTATATTATTTTTATTTTTTGGCAGCACCCATTCACAAATTTAGTATATTGTAACATTTGAAAAAAAATGTGACTTCAGAACAGAGCTGAAAGTCTGTGCTGCTTTTAAGTGCTCTCTGCAGAGCATTAAATGGAAGTATAAGAAGAGAAGAGAAATGGATGTGACAGTGTGACCTGTGCTGCTTTTCCCCAGAAGAATGGGACATTCCCCTGTGCCTGTGGCCGCCGCTATCATTCTCATGCTTTCGAAGCATAGTTTGTTTTTAGGTTGCTTTTCCCTTAATTTCTCAGAAGCAGGTACTGCATATTTTATTTGGTGTCCCAAATAGTATTGTGTATAGATTATTGTTTAATGAACTACAGATAGTGATCAGCAGTATTTCTAGGAAGTTTCAGAGATAATTTTTGTCTTGCAGCTTCTACTATGCCACAGAACATGTGTCCTTCCTGCTTTTTGTTAGCATAAATCAGGAATGTTATTGTGTTGTTGAGAATCAAGGTCTTTTTAAATAGTCAAGTAGTTATTTTAAATGTTACCCATATTAAATATATGACATATGGCAGAGTTTGGAAGTTGTAGATGGTTGTAGGTTGAATACTAAATGGTCTTGCCATCTCTGTTCCTTTCTCTAGAAACTATTCCTGTTAGCAGTTTCTGTGCCTTTCCAAAGATACTCTTTATCAGTTGTGTCTGATGGAACTTTCTGTGATGGTAGAAGTATCTGGCTGCCCAGCATAGTAGCCATTAGCCACGTGTGGATTGAGTTTTTGAAAAATTATATGATTAAAGAAGTAAATGTTTAAATTTTATTTAATTTTAAGATTTGATGTCCAGTATACAAACAAAAATTTATTTAATTAACAGTCTCATGCTCAATGCGGGTAAAGATTTAATTAAAATAAGTTTAATAGCTACATGTGGCCAATGGCTACTGTATTAAATAGTATGCTGTGTAGTATACATATTTAATAGCGTATCCTGGAAATTATTCCATCTCATATCCATATATATAAAGCTGGCTTACTATTCTGTTTTAAGAATGAACTATGATTTATTCCTGTATTGACAAACACTTTCATTTTTTTCCTATCTTTGGATTTAAAGTGTTATGATAAACATTTCTTTGACAACATTATTCAGATGTATATTTTCGGGGGATAAATTTCTAGAGTGGAATTACCATGTTTGATCAGAATAGGTTTAGACTGATATAGAAATAGCTTAGGTTTGCATTAAATTTAGGTTTCACCATTTTACATTGGTCACATTGAACATGCTAATTAACGACTTTGAGCTTGAGCTTCCTCTTATAAAATGAGCACTATAGCATCTACTTCGCAGTATTATTATTGAAATGATATGTGTAATGGATCTCTCAAATGGTGCTAGGAGTTCAAATTAAGAGTGTTAGATAATGATAGCTTTATTGTTATTTTGTTAATACCAAGTACAGAACAAATCCAGAGTCCTATGTTTAATATAACTGTGACAAAAGCCTCAGAATAGCTTTGGTTAGCTCGTTTTAGGTCTCTTAAGCTATAGGCAGTCTACTTTTTATTCATTTAACTTCTCTGAATTGTTTATAGCCATCTGTAAATTATTTTTTATATGTTAATGTAGAATGTTTGTGTATGAACAGGCTGAACTCCAAATTTCATTCTTCATGGTGCCTTGCTTGTCAGCAATTTAATTTAAGCAGCATTGCTTGTGTTTGAATACTGTATTTTATGGCCTGTTGATAGAAAACGAAACTGAAAGTATTGATAATATTTACAAGGGCTGTAGCTCCTAAAATTATATGGGTTATGCAAGAATTTAGGAGTTTGGAGGTAATTTTTCTCTGTAATACTTTCAGTGGTGGTGTTTATTTGAAATAAAACCCTTAGGATTATATTGAAGAATTAAATTTTGCAATGTGATTCCTTGACCACAGTAATTTTTATACTGTATTCTTAACTCACTTGCAACTATTAGTGAGCTCATTTTAAATTTTCCTTGACTTTGTTCATAAATATCAAAGTCAGTTGTCAACACTTTACACTGTCATATGAGTGGATAACTTTAGAAATAACTTACTCAGAGTTATGTGGAGAAAAATTAGATAATTCCAATCCAAATTTTTATAAATTTACAGATTAAGAATCAGTTTTGAGTGTGTTCTGTATATGAGCAAAAAGGAAATAATGCTCTGCTTTTTTTTCTCCTTTCTTTTTTTTAAATATGAGCAAATAAAAGGCATATTTATATGTGGAACTCAGCTAAGGAAAAAACAAAATATTAGACTTTCCTACCTAAATTTAGTATTTATTTCAAAGGCATATATATTATGTTGAAATTAAAATTGCTACTTTGTGGTAGACACTAGTAATCTAAATATTAAAGATTTATTGTTAGAAGTAGTAGGAGGAATAGCGCTTATGTGCCAGGCTCGATACCAAACATATACCATATGTTATCTCATTTTTTCTCATATTAACCAGTACCTTGTGATATAATTAGCATGATTCACAAGGAAAAGTGAGCCTTAGCTTTAAGCAATAGTCAACCTCAGATTTAGTCTAACTCCAATATATCTAAACTGTTCAACAGTAATTTTGGGAGAAGTTTAACATATTCTTAGCATAGCTGGTACATGGGTGAGTGTCCTATCAGGTGGCTTGTACCAACCAGTGGGACTGTCGTATGCCTCCAAATGGGACAATCATGCATGTACTGCCAGTTGTTCAAGATGGCGGGAACGTAACATGTTCAAATCAGAGCCTCCTAGAAGCAAGACCTGCATTACAGCCCTTTGCCAACATAGTATGAGGTTGTTGATAGGCATTGTCAACTTCCTTACACATTGGAATTATGTGGTGCAAATGATCATTCTTAGTTCATGTTGATGTGCTCATGGCTGCTAGTACAGGTGACTTTGAGCAGTAATATGTTTTTCAAAGTCCTGTGTATATATATAAATAGTAAGGTATATTTTGCAATAATTGAGATGATACACTGTGGGTTTATTAACTGAATGTGCATCCTGACTGTAGGTTTCCTAAGTTATTTATCTATGTTTAGTTTCCTAAACACCCGTGTGGTTTTAAAAAGTAAGTTCATACCTCATACTTACTTGTTGGGAAGATCAATAAAATTGATGAGAGGATCTAAAAGTGTTTCATAAAATCACAGAGCACTCAGTAGTTTCTAAAAGATGGTGATCTCCAAGCACTAGCATCGTGGTGGGTTGTAGAACCTTAATTAAGCATTCTTTTGACCAGAATTTCTCTCAATTCATAAAACTACCTTTAGAACTATAAGTTATAAGAATTGAAAATTTTCAAACTACAGTTTGTGTCTGAATGCAGGTGTTATAGTTACATTGTAGATAGAGCCAAGAGATTTTTTTAAACATAGAAAACTGCTCTTAAAATTTTTTAATTGGGCATTTCTGAAGGAATGTGTTTTTTTAATTTTAATTTTTATTAGTACATGTTTGTAGCACATACTGATATATTCATCATGGGAAGTTGATACATGTACAACATACATCCTAATTCTTTTTAACCCTCCCCACCTCTTGGTCCACTTTCTATTTACAAAAGGCATATCTCCTTGTTTTCTGTCTTTATTTTGCTTTTTAATTTGTTTTTACTTTGGGTTTCTCATGTAAGAGAAATCATGTGATATTTAAGCTTGTGTGTCATTCAACACTGTGGTCTCAAGGTGCATCCATTTTCCTACAAATGACTCAAATGTATCCTTTATGGCAGAGTACTGCTCCGTTGGGTATACTAACCTCATTTTCTTTACCCATTCTTCTGTTCGTGAACATATAGGCTGCCTCCAAGATTCAGCTGTTATGAATTGTGCTACTGTAAACATGGGTATGCATATATCACTGTAATGTGATGTCTTTAACTCTTTTGGGAAGCTTCCCAGGTAATATCTAGATTGAATGGAATTTCTACTTTAACTTTTTTAGGAATCTCCATACTGATTGCCATAACGGTTGTACAAGTTTACATTCCTGACTGTGTAGAAGGGTTCCTTTTTCTCCACAGCTTCACCAGCATTTATTATTTGATTTTTTTTGTGATAACCATAGTGTTGTTTCAATTTACATTTCTGTGATGGCCAGGGATTTTTGTTTGTTTGTTTGTTTTTTTGGTTTTTTTCTCCGGTACCGGGAACCGAACTCACTACCTTGCGCTTGCCAGGCAGGCGCTTTTGCCGCTGAGCTAAATCCCCAGCCCATGGCCAGGGATTTTTGCACATTTTTCATTTGTATTTCTCTGAGAAGTGTCTGTTCATTTTCTCTAGTTCTCTGAGGAATGCTGTTTGTATTTTGATTGGGATTGTGTTGAACATGTGTATTAGTTTGGGAAGTATGGCTATTTGACAGTATTGGTTCTGCCTGTCTAGGAACAAGGGATATGTATTTTCATTTGTGATGTCTTCTTTGTTCTAGTTTTCCGAGCACTATAGTTTTTGTTATAAAGGTCTATCATTTCTTTTGTTAATTGTCTAAAGAGGAAGAGCTTTCACTCTTCCCCCGTTTAATATGTTGTCATAAATGGCTTTTATCAGCTTGAGATAAAGTCCTTCTATACCTGTTTTCTTCAAGGTTTTATTGTGAGTGGATGTTTTACACTGGTGGCTTCCTATTATATCCTCACATGGCCTAAGAAGATAGCTTTCTAGGGTTTCTTTTATAAGGACACTAATCCTATTCATGAGGGTTCCGCCCTCATGACCTGATTACCTCTATAAAGCCCATTAGACTCTATGATTTCAATACATGAATTCAGGGCAAGGGGCATAAACAATCATAGAGTATGGTAAGTACTTTTTTGAGTAATTGCTATACTGTTTAATCTCTTTAAAAGGAGCTAGCAAAAGCAAAAATCATATTTACCCAAGTAGTTGTTCCTTCATGTTGCTCTTTCCTTTGTGTAGATGCGTATAACATTTCAGTTTGAGAACATGAAAAAACCATGTAATTTTATGCAGTTATTTATGGTTCTGTTTACTGTCTTTTGGTTTTGTTTCATTTTCTATTGCTATATCTTCAAGTTTAAATTTTTTCTTGTGTAAGTTTTACTTTTATGTTAATCCCATCTAGTATGTTTATCATTTGGTAGCATGTTTTATTCTGACCAACCATTGATCTTCCTAGAGATAAAGTTCAACCAACCATCTCTCAATTTACTCTCTGTTTTATCCTGTTGCCACTAATATATCGTGGTTTTATATCATTTGATTTGAGTGTTTATATTTACTATGTCTCTGCCTAAGTTTTTGATAGTTTTAATAACTTTCATGTCTTTGCTAATTTTAATACGTATGTTAATTTTTGGTTTCAGTGGATTGTTTTATCTTTTCACTGGGGATCATATTTTCTTCCCTCTTTAAATGATTGGTAATTTTTTATTAGATACCTGACATTGTGTATTTTACCCTGTGTATTGGCTTTTTTTTATTCTTACAGTTATTTTCGATATTTGTTATGGGATACAGTTACTTGGAACTTTTTCGAGTTTTTTTACTTTTGATTTTACTATTTGTTGGTTGAAACTGGTACAGTGAGTACCCTATTTAGGGTTCATTATTCTCCACTATTATTATATGTGCTGCTGAAGCGAGCCCTGTTCTCCACTATTGAAGTAAAACTTCTGTGTAAACAGTGCCTTGTGAAGTTTGAAATTTTCATTTGGTGTTGGGAACAGTCAGTTTCCAGGAGATACTCAGTTGGACAAGATAGATCTCTTCCCGCTAATCCTTTTGGACGATCGCCTAGACTTTGGTAGTTTCCTCACACACATGTCCTATCGGAACTTAGCTGAATACTAATGATCTAAGATCTTTAGGGCCATTTTCTCCTTTTGCAACTATTCTGTCTGTGGTACTCCATCCAATAACTTTGGCTGTTTTGGTGTTCCAGTAATTTCAGCTGTTACCTCAGCTTAGTCCGCTACACTGCCTTGGTTCTTCTCCCCTGTACTTCTGTGTGGAAATTGTCTCATGGCAGTAAGCAAGGGTAGTGGTAAGGGCCGACCGTGGTTCCCATTTCCTAGGGATCACTGTCGTTTGTTGCCTGATCACTGTGGCCTCTTACAAACTATTGTTTCAAATGGTTTTGTCTATTTTTATTACTTTTAATTTGTCCATTTTTAAGTTGTTTCAGGGGGAATGGAAATTTAATCTCTGTTATGGTCTTAGACTTGAGTAAATATCCCTCTTATTCACTATTTAATGGACAAATTGAGTTGGAATCCATATTCTACACAGTTTTCTACTTGGACATCAGGGAGCTTAATTTTAAAATACAATCTAGATTTTAAAATTTGCTCATATTGAGTAGTTAACTAAAAATGCTTTTTTTCCCCCTTAACATTCAATGGTATTGAATATTAAAGTAAGGTTGAGACCTGTATTGCTTTGTGTGTACTTGAAATCGGACATATAGGGCAAGATTTCTTTTTCTTTTTCTTTGTATGTGTGGGGGGGGCTGCTGGGGATTGAATTTAGGGCCTCGTGCATGCAAGGCAAGAGCTTTACCACTTAGCCGCATCCCCATAAGATTTCTTAAATAAGATGGAAAATACAAAAATAAAGGCACAGACTGATTTATTTATTTTGACAGTTAGAATTTATTTTCCTATAAAAATGTCATCAGAAACAAGTGGTTCACATTTGTGGAGTACTTACTATATGCCAGACACTCTTTGAATTCTAAGTATTTTAAGTCTACTTAGTCATATTTTTTTTTTTTCCGGTACTGGGAATTGAACTCATGACCTCACACTTGCCAGGCAGGCGCTGTGCCGCTGAGCTAAACCCCCAGCCCTATTAAGTCATACAATCTTTACAACTCTGTTGTTGGATTATTGCTTATGATGTTCATTTTTCAAGTTCATCTGAGGCATGAAGAAGTGCTGCTGATTGGAAAGATTTCCAAGCACTAATTGACACAGCATTAGTTATCAGTATATATTTTGAGCTACAAATCAGCAAAAAATGATAGCTCATTTAAAAATAGCAAAAGACAAAGAAGAAAGAAATCATGTCATTTGTAGGAAAATGGATGGGACAAGAAACGATTATGTTAAGTAAAATTAGCCCGATTCAGAACGTTATAAAGTTATAAAGAATAAACAAATGAGAAATGATAGGAAATCAGGAGGTAAACTATGGGAGATAGAAAGGACATAAAACAAACCCCACCATTATGTAATAGTAGCCTGTACTAATAAAATAATAAGGTGAAACATTAGGCAGAAAATAAAAACAGAACAAACACGAGTGTTCCATAAGCACATATAAGCCAGTAGTAGTGTACGACCACGTTGGGAAACATTTTGACGGAACCTTGTAACAATTAAAGATCTGCCTACCCTACAACTGAACAAATCTTCTCCTGATTATATTCCTTAAAGAAAGTCCCTCATGTATACTAAAACATTCATAACAACATTGTTTATAACAGGGTTTGGTAATCTTTTCTTAAAGGGCTAGATAATATTTTAGACTTGTGAACCATGTAATCTCTCAATGAAAAATGCAGTGTACTCTGCCATTCATTGTAGTACTAAAGCAACCATTGTATAAAAATGAATGGGCCTGTGTTCCAGTAAAATTGTACTTTAAAGCATCAGTCAACAAGTTTGCCCACAGGTTATAGTTTTGGATTCCTACTTTGTTTTGTTTTGTTTTGTTTTGTTTTGTTTTTTGGGTTTTTTTTTTTTCTCCAGTACCGGGAACCGAACTCACAGCCTTGCACTTGCCAGGCAGGTGCTTTTGCCGCTGAGCTAAGTCCCCAGCCCCTGGATTCCTACTTTGGAATATCAAAAAAAATTGAAAACAACCTATACAACAGTGCAACAACATGTGTGTAATTGGGCTTAGCAGTAGAATTTTGTCAAATAAATGATTTTTGTATTTCAGCATGTTTAGTTCTTACTAACATTGAAGGAAGAGCAAAGCATAATTTAGAAACATGGAAAATAATACTACATTACATGTGTATAGTTTTATAGCGGAAGTATAAAGAAGTGCATGCTAATCACCAAAAGTAAAATGCTGTAGCGGCAACGTGGAGTTATGAAGTAAGGATAGAGTCAATGAAGGGAAAAGGATACAGGGTGCTTCAGTCCAACTGCTTTAATGATATTTTATTTTATAAGCTTGGTAGTGAGTTTATTATAGTATCATTTTACTTTTTGTGTTTCTTAATATTGCATAATGAATTTTTAAAAGCAACAAAGTAAATTACAGTCATTAGAAAGAAAGTATTCATTGTTCACTCTATGGATGAATTTCACTTAGCTCACTGTTCTCTACTGCTCATCCACCTACCTCATTGGCCTCTTTCATTCCCAGAGGCAGCTTTGTACTCTTAGGCCTGAGAAAGATCAGGTCTCTTGAATGACCCCTGTGCTCTGTGTGCTGCCTAATTGGTTTGCTGTCTAGTTCCTTTTTCTCTAGCCTATCATTTTGTCTTTTCGGTATACTTATCCTTCTGAGAGAAGGGACCTAAAATTCTAAATGGAGACCACACAAGTTGAGGGTTGTCTTTGGCATTTTCATGTATTCCTGGCTCACAGAAGTAATAAAATGTCTGTTTGGCATGTTTGTGGGTGCGACCGTCAAAAATAAAAGCTAAAACTATTTTGAGGTTGAAGTTACTTATTGCGCGTTTTTTAAGGTATGTTTGATACTCTTGCTTTAGTGTGGAATTCTTTCAGTTACGTCCGTAGCCTTCTGTAAAGTTTTTTTGACTTTTCTATGAAGTTATTCTACCAGGTAACAATAGTAGTATGCAGAATACTGACCCAGATGTTCTATGAAGTTACAGACAGATGAACAGCAGGTCTTTATGGAGTGTTTGATTTAATGGAGACTTACTAACAGGATGAGAAGAGTGTATAGCACAAACAATTAGGGCAGCTGAACTATTTATTGGATGGAGAAGAATCCAATGTCAGCCAGACTGGGTGAGAGGTGGGTGATGGTGGGTGTATTGCAACAGCAGGGCTATAGGCACTGTGTCCCCTGAATTGTGAATACTTTCTTGTCTACAGTAAAAGACCCATTTATCAGTTAGAGGATGATAATTTTTGCATTTAGAGAGAGAAGATACTTCAGAGTAGATACTAATTTACAGTAAATATGAGAATATATCATTAAGGTGTGTGTTTTCATAAGAAAGAATTGTGAATGTTTGGTGAGGGTGGGTTAGTCTTAAAGGTATGGCTTATTTAAAGATAAGAAGTGATAACAGATTTTGAAAAATTTATTGGTATGTATGGTAATATAAAGAAGTCACTCTTAAATTTTGGAACACTTTAAAATGTAAAGTTCTAATAGTTACTTGCGGATAAGGTTGCTAGGTTTAGCAAATACAAATACTAGATGCCTAGTTAAATTTGAAATACATATAATACATATACATATATAATTTTAATACATATGTGTTCCAAATAGTGCATGGGATATGCTTATTAAAAATATCCAAAATTCAAATTTAACCTCTATATCATTTTTTATAGAGCAGTCTTAAATGTGAAGAGCTTCATTAACTTATATCAAAAAGGAAGTAAACACATCCCAGTAGGACTGTATGTTATGATGTTTAATTTTAAGGGCATAGCTGCTATAATTTTTTGGTCTTAAATTGTTCTTTGGGCAGGGCCTAACCACCTAGGTTTTGCAGACCAGATAGAATGTTACTACATCTGTTTGCAGACCAGATAGAATGTTACTACATCTGTTTTTTACTTTGAATATTGTAATGTCAGATCTTGGTTAGTCAGTATAGTAGAAAGGAAAGGGGATCTTCGATCAGTGATGGCAAACTGTTTAGAGCTTTCAGTGATAAAAACAATCCACTACAGCACACCTGCCATAGGTTCACCACTGTCTTAGGTAATTTGTAACATGAGTTAAAACAAAATTAGTTAAAATGAGATACAATTAATTTCATGTTCATATAAGTGTGTATATTTAGTCACCAGAGTGCTATATTACAGATATAAGAAAGTATTAATATTCTGAAGATTTGGAGTATAGTCTAAAGGTATTCCTTATCGTGGTTAATTGTGTTGATATTTACCTAGCAGACCAAGGTAAAACCTGATCTATATTGTAATTCTCTGTTTCTCCCAAATAATCTGTGCCCAAGTGTTGTACCAGGACACTTGCATCCTAAAATGATCTTGAGTGTATTTCTTACCTTCTATAACTGCCTTTGCTTAATTCAATTCAGCCCTTTTTCAAATCTCACCTGTATCTGTCTTGTCATCAATCTTCCTAAGTAAATTTTTTATACCACCTGCCCGAAATGCCAGAGTCCTTCCTAAAATGTGTAAGTGATTATTTTATTTGTTTATTTAAGCAACCTGAATAAGGTCTCTTCACTGTTGGATAAAAATTATAGTCATAAAGGCCACCATATAGACATTATCAAGGGGATGGGGTCCTCTCTCCTAAAAGGGAGGGTGTAATCAAAATCATTTGAGAATTTTCTAAGATGATAGGGATAGGATGCTATTGTGAAGGTGAGACTGGCTATGCTAGAGCAGAAAGAAGGTCATGGACTGGTACATCTTCACAGAATGACCCTGTGGTGCTTTTATGAGTTGATTTCTATGTTTTGGTCCTTAATGATTTTTATCCTGCTTCAATCTCCTTGTATCCTAAACTAGCCAGTATTTGTCATTCTTGGAGTGTCCCATGCCATTGTCCTTGTCCATTGTAGGAATTTGTAAGATGTTCTTTCTGAATGAATACTCTTTGCCTCTATTATTTGTTTAGTGAGTTTACTTCTAACTTGCCTTCCAGATTGCTTAAATGATCCTTCTCCCTTCCTCCCAGAAGTTTTTTATGTTATATCAGTTGGGAAGGCTGAGTCATTGTTTATAACAACTTCTAAATCTCAGTGGCTTAAATCCTCAGTGCTTTCTTTTTTACTCATGGATCTTGGGTCAGCTGAGTACTCTGTTTTGTGGTATCATCATTATTGGTGGACTCAGGCTGGGTACAGTGTCACTGAACAATGGCTCTTAAAAAGCCATTACTGAAAATGACATGGGTCACCTCTTTTTCATTGGCTAAAAGCAAGTTAAATGTTCACACTTCAAGAGATCAGGAATGTCTCCAAACCTGACTAATGTCTCTGTTTCATACTTCTGTGACAACTCTGTAAATGTATGTATCTCAGTTAAAATTATTACAGAACTCTGTAGTAATATAGAAATTTGATGCTTTTGGCAGTTAACTAGGACCTTTGAAATTTCAAGCCAGCTATATGAACAGACTCACCTCATGTCATCTCATTAATCTCACGGTAATGAAATCCTTTGCTTTATAGGTTTGTACCGGGATCCTCAATCCTTGTTGTGTCTTAGAATCATTCAGAGAGTTAAAAAAAAAAAAAAAAGGAAGTAATAAAAAGAAGCAAGAGCTTTACTGTGAAGCAGTTAAGTCAGAATGTCTGAGGTGAGGCCAGGTATCTGAATTTTTAAATTCCTGAGTTCTGAAGTGTAAACTGCATTAAGAACTACTGGCTTACATATTCAGTGTTTTCTGGAGAGGCTGTTTGAAAATTAGGCCTTGTTTTTATTATAGCATCAAGACGTTCTCTTTCCTATTATTTTGGCACAAACCTATGTTACACAGTCATTTTTGTATTTACTCATGTATTGTCTGCTTCCTACAATACATTTTAAGGACTAGCACCATGACTCATTTGTGTGTCAACTTAGTATATGTCATAGTGTCTGTCACACAGGTCCCAAGTTTTTTTCTTCTCCCATGCCGAAATATACCTGTCTTTGAACTCCTCATCTGAATGATATACTCTTTTAAAAATATATTATTCTTCTGTATTTCTCTTCTTTAATTGAAAGAGAGAAGTAATATTTGAGAAATAAAACAAAGTACATGTGTAATGCAAGATACATAAACAGGCAAGGTTATTAGTATTCATTGTAGCACCTCCAGGGCTTGGCTTTCATGATAGCATAGTGTTGTCTCTAACAGCTGATCACAGTAGCATCCACTTAACTTTCAGCTCCTTTGATCAGTGATCCAACTAATTCCAGCCGTGAACTCTGTCTTCTCTTCCAGTGGTGCCCATTACTTGAATGTCTATAATCAGCTTTTTGTAAATTTGCCGAAAGAATATTTTTTCTTAGAACTATATGTTAAAGAGAAAAACCAGGATTTAAGTCTGAGTCATATGTAATTTTGTACAAATTCTACAAACTGGAGAAGCACTTTATATCTCAATAATGAAATCTTATTTGTTATAACACATTAATATTTTATATGTAAACACATAATCTTATTTCTTGTAACGGTGTGTTTCATTTAGGGATGTCAAGGAACTCCAAACTGATTTATATTCTTAAGTGGTAGATGTTTTTCAAACTCCAAAAGTATAGATAAGGCCCACTTACCATCTTTAAAAGGTCAACTTTTAAAAAAAGTCATGACTTAAAAAACAAAGCACCCATTGAAATTTAAGCAATATTAGCTCATATTTGACTTATTAATATTCACAATTTAGTCAGCCCATTTTATTGTTTGGAAGTATTTGAATGCGAATGTGTAGGATAGTCAGTATTTTATGCCTCTTTGCTTTTCAGTGTATCATTTTTTTCTTATACTGTCTTGCCCTCCTGTATTTTTGCTTGGAAAAGGCCTGTATGTTCTTTAGTTCTTAACATAAGGGAAGATTATATCAAATGGATTGCCATGACTTCTGTATTCCCTGTGCATACCTCTGTTTTTGTACTTGATCTACTATGTTGCAATTATGGCTTTACTGTTTTTTGCCTGCCTTTTATTTTGTAAACTTTTTTTTTTTTTTTTTGGTTTTTGGTTTTTGGTTTTTCTCTGGTACCAGGAACCGAACTCACTACCTTGCGCTTGCCAGGCAGGCGCTTTGCCGCTGAGCTAAATCCCCAGCCCCTATTTTGTAAACTTTTTAACTGCCTTCTGCTCTATAGCCAGTACATGGCATATAGGCTCTTAAGTCTGTGAGTATAGAATGAAAAGTAAAAATATGTGTTCAGTGTGTGTTTGTAGGTGTATATGTAACATTCCATACATGGACTTGCATAGAATAATTTAGAAGATAATTAATGAATTGTGAATTATGGGCTCATTTGTGGCTGTTACATTTTACATGTTTTATATACTTTAAATAAATAAGTTCATGGCAGTATACTTTAAAAAAAATTTTTTTTTTTATTTTAAAAATAAAAGGAGGAAAACATTAACAGACAGACAACCTTTTACAAAATAGCAGAAGAACAGTACAGGCAATACAGAGTTACAAACAAAGGGGTAGGAAATTAACAATGCTTGTTGTATTACATATTGATATCTTCAAAGTGGGTTCTCATGAAAACAGATAGAGACATGCAGTATTGATCAATCAAGGACTCATTGACAGTTTCTTTCAGCAAAGAAATAGAAGACAGTAGAACAACTATGTTAACTATCCTGTATATACATACATACAAGATTTTTCCTTCTTTCCCTTCTCTTTTCCCACATCCCAGTTGCCCTTTACCCTTGAGTACTTTCCTATTATTTCACAGTGTCTATTATACTTCCTAGTTTAAATTAACTCTTTCAGGTTTTTTACACTAGTGAGACAATGCGGTGCTTGCACATGCAGGTCTGATTTATTTCACTTAGGAGTATGGTCTTTAGTTGTGACTATTTACCTATAAAGGCCTCAAGTTTATCTTTCTTTATAGCTGAGTAATACTCCATTATATAAAAGTAACACAATTTTCTTATCCAGTCCTCGGTGGATGGACATTTGTGTTGCTTCCACAATTTAGCAATTACACATTGTGCTGCTATGAACATAGGTGCACATATATCACTGTGATATGATGTGTTTAGATCTTCTGGGAAGATACTCAGAAAGGGAATAGCTGGGTTGAATGGGACTTCTAGACCTAGTTTTCTGAGGAATCTCAGAACTGATTTCCACAGTGGTTTCACCAGTCTGCATTCTCACCAGCAGTGGAGAAGGGTTCCTATTTCTCCACAGCCTCGCCAGCATTTGTTATTGGTTGATTTATTAATGCTAGCCATTCTTCCTGGGGTAAAGTGGAATTTCAGTGTTGTTTTAATTTGCATTTCTCGAGTGACTAATGATGTTGAACATTTTCTCATGTATTGATTTGCCGTTTGTATTTCATTTTCTGAGAAGTGTGTATTCATCTCAGCTGCCCATTTTTGGATTGGGTCTTTGAGTTTGAGGCGGCTGATATTTTTTAATTCTTTATATGTTCTAGATAGAAACCCTTTATCTGAGGGACAGTCAGCTAAAATTTTTTCCCATTTTGTGGGTATTCTTTTTACTTTGCTGGTGATTTCTTTAGATGTGCAAAAACTTTTCAGTAGGATGAAATCCCAGTTGTTGATTCTTTGAAGTGTTTCATGTGCAGTTTGGTTTTTGTTCATGAACTCTGCCTACCCCTGTGTCTTTAAGGTTTTTACCTACTTTCTCTTCCAATAGATTTAGTGTTTCTGTTTTAATATTGAGATCTGTGATCCATTTTTGACTTGAGTTTGTTGCATGGTGATAGATTTGGATCTATTTTCAGTCTTTGGCAGGTGGCAAGCCAATTTTTCCAGCACCATTTATGAAAGAGGCTATCATTCTTCCAGTGAGTTTGTTTGGCCCCTTTATCAAAGATCAGGTGGCTGAGTGGTTTGTGGTTGTGGCTGTTTCTTCCAGTCTGTTCCATTGATCCTGAGGTCTGTTTTTTAGCCAGTACCCGGTTGATTTTATGACAGTAGCTTTGTAGTATAATTTCATGTCAGGGATTGTGATTCCACATGACTTGTCCTTGTTGCCCAGGATTGCTTTTGCTATTCTGGGTCTCTTCTGGTTCCAGATGAGTTTAAGGCATGTTTTCTCGAGATCTGTGAGGTATGCTAATGGTAGTTGAATGGGAATTGCATTGAATCTGTACAGCAGTTTTGGGAGTATGCATGGCAGTATCCTTGAACAATATTTTATTTTACTTTTTTTTTTGAGACATGGTCTTGCTTGTGTAGCTCAGGCTGGCCTTGAACTTGTGGTGATACTTCTGCCTCAGCTTCCTGAGTGCTGGGGTTACAAGTGTGTGCCACAACACTGGCTTGGACAATGTTTTAGAAAGGGATGGAACCAATAGTGATGATAAGAACTTTGACACTAGTTGTAGTGTCTATCATGGAACAGTTCTGATACCTTAAAGTTCTGTTAGGACCTTCAAGTTCCTGCTCGATTCTTGGCCCCTATTTGTAGTTATATTATAGCAGCATGTTTTTGCCATTTCCAAATGTTTGCCATTATCTTCTGGTTTCTGAAATTTGAACTGATCCTCTATAGATACTGTTTCTTTGAAGTGAAAATTATCTAACCCTGTGCTTGCCTTTTAATACAAAGGAGGAGAATGATATTCTGAATGAAGAACAGTCAGCCCTTGTGGTGGGACAGATTACATAGATATCCAGAGTGATTGGTGATCATGGCATATTTCATACACACACACATACACACAGACATTTTTAGGTAGGTGAAAATTGTTTCAAAGTGACTATCAAGGGTGGTCTTAAAGGGAAAGAAAGAAATGCCACCACTGGGCATTGGGCTACCAGCCCTTTTATTATTTTGATCAAGTCTCTTTATAACCATGTAATGGTGTCATTTTCCCTTTTTTTCCTGCTGTTACATCACTTCACCTCATTGCCTGTTTCTCTCTGAAAATTTTAAATTCTCAAAATATTGGCCATAGAGCAGGCACTTAGATTTGTTGTAATGGAGGACCTTGGTAGACTCAGGGAATGAAAGTGTTCAGAGAGGCAGGAACTGGGTTTGTCAAACAATTGGAGGACTTGGGAGGATGTGGGTAAAGCAGGAGAAGAATAATAATGAATATGGTGTAAGCATGTAGTATAAGTCCCATTTTTTGAATACTCTTGAACGACTATATATCCTATTATTATCTTGGCCCTCACTGATGAAATAGCTAATGAGTAAGTGTATCTTTGGTAATAATTACTCAGAAGTCCAGCTATATTTCAACAATGGGTGAGATTATGTCTCTAATACCATACTGATAATTCTTAGTATCATAAGTACATAGTGTTAGATATAATAGGTTTTTAAATGTTTAGTTTTTGCTCTGATAATGGATATTTCTATAAAGGTCAGTACTTTCAAGATTAATCAGATTTATAGCATATGCATCTTAATTTTTAATTGTAATATTTAGAATATTGTTTATATAATTTTTATTTAAAATTCCTATAAATAATTAAAGTATATGGGAATATTACTATTTATAAATGTGGGATTTGAAAGGTAATGCATTATTTTGACATTTCCATTCTTATTTTCTTTCCTTTTTGTCTTTTTTTTTTTTTTTTTTTTAAAGAATTAATGTGCCATCTGGAAACCTGAGATCCTGCCATAAAAGGAATTTTGGCTTTTTTGGCAACTAGTCATCAGGATATGCTGTGACTGAGCACCTTGTCAGAATAATGAAACATAACTAGAAAGGTGTATTAACTCTGCGTTTCAAAATATTTCTATATTGAGGATTCTTAGATGGCCATTATGGGGATAAAGTATTAGTGTTATTATTCGTTCAAACATTAAGATGATTAATGGTACACTTGTAGATCTTCACACCTAAATGTAAATCGAAACTCTGTATAACTGAGAGGTTCTGAGCTATTTCTAAATGCTATATTCTGGATCTTCTTTTCCATATTAAAATAAGTAAATACAATTAGTTTATGTTCTTCAGAGGAGAGAGTTGCACTATTACATTGCAATTAACTTGCTGTGTTCTTCTTTTCTGAATAATATGGTCATTGGAATTGTCAGCCAAACAGCTTTATTTATTTATTTGTGGAGCACTTTTTTTTAACTCTAAAAAGTAACAAGTTTTTAAAAAAAAATTAATTGAGAGAAAACAGCTGAAATCATGCACTGAAAGGGTTAAGTCGACATGAAAGAATTCATTTCCACTTTAATGACCTAGCCTTGCTGGGTTAGGACGATGGGGAACATGCTTCTGACTTGTACTCCTATTGCCAATTAACACCTCCTATAACAGGTTGCCTTAGCTAGTCATTGAAGCTGAGGCGGTAGAAATAGTTTACATGCAGCTTGTTTTTCACACTAGTTGTTTAATACTCACAAAATTAAAGTATTAAAAGGTTGTTTCTTACCTTGCTCGGTAAGAGATAAACAGTACAGTGGTGGTTATTTATATGTTTTAATTCACTTAGTTTGTGTTCAGTTTTTGTTTTTAAGGATCTCTTTTTATTAGGAAAACAAAGGTATTGGCTTCATCAAATTTTCTGACAGAATTTGTTGAGCATTATATTGAATATCATAAAATTCATTTTTTTCTGTTAACTGTCCGGCATGTATTATCTATTTAGGTTTTTTGTTTTAAAAATATAACCACCTCCATTTGTTAATAAACTCTGTGTTCTCTGTTAAAAAGCACATATATAACCAGACTTTTAAAAATAATTTAAAAGTACAAGATCAAATATGCACTTTTAAACTTCTGTCTTAAAATAAATTATGTGTAATATTTTAATGCTGTGATAGATTTTATTACAAATTTTGAAATGTTTATTGTCAGTTCCCAAGCATATTTTTATTTTAGACATTTTGGAATATTGCGATTTAGTGATACTATTTATTTCACATTTCTTTTAAGTGACACTTTGGTTCCTGTCTAATCAGCAGGTATTTTAATAACATAAAATTAGCTAAATAATTGATACCAGTTCACACCACTAGTAAGGTGGAGTAATATAACTAAGAGTGTTAACAAAGTTGTTAAAAGGCCTGAGAAGGTAACACTTTGCGGCCTTAGCTTTTATGCTGTTATAATGGCAAGTGCCTTGTTTTTTTTTTTGTTGTTGTTGAGTTTTTTTTTCCCACTTAGTCAACAAGGGCTGCCCAAGTAAAAGTCACAGCTTTTTATGTTAGATCAGATTTTAACCCTCTAAATGGGGGGGAAACAAAACAAAATGCAGATCTCATTGAATTTTACCACATTTTACTCAGTGTAGAACCACATTTTGTTCAGTTTGATACTTTCATGGAGTCCCTAATAGGCGTTACACCATTGGTTAGCTTCTCATGTCTGCATAAAGGCTAGTCAGACTACTTGTGCCCGTAGTTGTAAATGGATGGAAACTTTTACATTTCATCAGTTAAAAGATGGCTTTTCTTCCCTTTTAAAACAAACTTACTTTAAAAAGTAAGATTTCCTTAAGTGATTTCAAAGTTGCCTGTAGGAATTGATTTTTGAAGATTTATATAGCAAAAGTAATTCTTTCTAGTTCTTATTTTTGTGAGGGATATGTGCATTTTAGTTTCGTAGTTTTTATGGAAATATATAAATCATATGCCAATTTTCAAAATAGCATTTAAGTTTTAATAGTAAACTATAAAGTTGGAGAGCATTCAGGTGTTTCTATTACTTACGTTAGTGACACGTGATTTTTTTTATAGTGACATATGAAATACAGACCAATTTTTTTTAGATTTATTTATTTACATAAGTACCTCTTCAGTTGATACTAATGCCTTCAGTTATTGTAATAGATGTTATTAAAAGACCTTGAAGTTTAACTTACATCTCATTCAGTCTCCAAAAATTATTTTCTCTTTTATGTTACAGTGGTGAAATAGTTGTTAGAATGTCAGCAGAGTTAACTTGAATAGTTCACACACCATGAAAACTGATAATTTTATAACTGTGCTGTTGATTAAGCACCAGTTCGGTTACTATTTTTTATAATATTAACAACTTAAGCCTGTTTTTAAAATTAAAAATATATTGGAAGCCAGATTTTCATTTGATTTGCATACTTTTTCCTAAATTTATCCATCAGTTAGATTAGTTTTTTAAATAGAGCAGGTTCCTAATAAATGGCGGATGATTGAAGTGATTCACTGTACTACATTTGTACATTTATTCTGCAATAGGATATGGGTAACTTGCCCCTACATGTGGGTCCATATGTCCCTTTTGCTTGAATGTAAGAATAGCCTAACAATAGTTAAATCCAACTTGAGGAAACAGTTTGTATTAGTTTCTACTTGTGAAAACTTTTGTTTCCCAAAACAGATGTGCTAATATGAGGGATGAGGGTCTGTTGAGTTAAAAGGACCTAGATAATTTCTCTGGCTGAGGGCTAAAAACCACTGACTGTATTTGTTCTTTTGGGGGAACCTCTTAATCCCAGGACTCTATTTCTGTGGCCACTGCTTCACCTTTACTACTACTACCCTGTATATTTGTCCTCACTGCATCTCCTGATCCATAATTTGTTTCTTATTTAATATTTGAAATAGTGCTATACCTTGTGTTTTTATTTGCTCCAAGCATATCCATTTAATAAAAACATGAAATATCTTGAAATTCTTCATATTTGAAACTTGCTTCTAAAATGTATTAGTTAGTATCTAATTCTTTTTTTTTTTGGTTTTTTTTTTTCTTCCTGGTACCAGGAATCGAACTCACGACCTTGTGCTTGCCAGGCAGGCACTGTGCCTCTGAGCTAAATCCCCAGCCCCAGTGTCTGATTCTTGTTATATATGTTCATTTCTTTAAAATATGTTAAAGTAATACTCAAGTAATTTTATATGCTCATATATACAACCATAGTTTAATTTTTTGAACAGGTGATATATTTGAAAACTATTCTTGCCTTGTGTTTATCATTTGTATCATGTGATTTTTCCACAATCTCATGTGCTTTGTTTGACTTAAATTTCCTGCAGTAGATTTTGATAAAAACTGTTGCTGTGTTCGTATGAGTTGCTGTTTTCATATTAGCGCATACACCATGTTAGGAGTGCATCTATGACTGCACTTTGCTCTCCGTAGTGTACTGTGCCCATCTAGATTTCAGAAAACAGAGACACAGGTGCTTTTGAGTGAGAAGAACAAGTTTTCTTTCCATTTTTCTTAATAGGAAATGGTTCTGGGTGGTAGAGAATTCTAAAATTTAAACAATGGAAAAGTACTGCAGTCTCAGAGTAAAAGTAGAGTTAGGCACCTGAAAGTGGCAAAAGCATACATGTTACCAGAGTCAGAAATAGTATTTTAGTCCTGGTAAGACTGTGTGGCTCATAGGATGATTTGGAAAACTTTAGGTTAAACAGTGATAAACAGCTTTCTTTTTTCCATCCTAGGATTTCACTTCGAGTCTTTAATATTCTAGCATATAAGGTAAACTGGATACACATTACACTTCAAATTTGACTAGAAATGAACACTACGTGGAATTATCTTGCAAGTTCTTTTTTTGAAAGTAAATAATTTTAAAACCTCTGTCACACTGAAGTAATAATAATGAGTTGATATAACTTGTTGGTTACTGAACGTAAGGACTAATGAGGAGTCAACAAAATTTTTGCTTATATATCTAGTTTGAGACTTAAGATCTTAATTAGAATAAAATGATGAGTTTGATTTTTGAAGACACTGAATTTGAGATGTCTTCCTTGGGAGACAGTGTGGTGACTAATAGTAGGTTAGAAGGGAACCTGATTTTAATATCTTCTGATTTAATAATTCATGAAATGTTTGAACCCTTTGTATAGTATTTTTTTTAACCAATGTTTAAGTCTAACATAAACTCAGCAACTTTTTTTAATGATAGCTTAGAGCAGTCAGGATTTTTCTTATATTAAATTCCTTTACACTGTCCCCAATGCATCCTTCTACACACTATTTCATCTAATTAGTGGTTCTCAAACTTTAACACACATTGGAATTACTGGGAGAACTTCTTTAAAACCCCGATTTCAGAGTATGGCCCTAGACATAGCTAACAAGTTCTCAGGGGATGCTGATGGAGCTGGTTTAGGGACTGTACTTTGCAAACTATTAGTGTTTAAGATTTTTTTTTTTTTTTTTCCTCCGGTACCGGGAACCGAACTCACGACCTTGCGCTTGCCAGGCAGGCGCTTTTTGCCGCTGAGCTAAATCCCCAGCCCCACTATTAGTGTTTAAACCTTGTCTTCTGACAACTTTTCGGGTATTTGAAGAGGGCTATTTTGTACCTTGAGCCTTTTTCAAACTTTATTAAGTTCTTTTGAACATTTTCTATATATTGTGATTTTTATGTCACATTCCTGTTTGAGGTAACTCATATTTTGAGAATGGATTCTGTAAAAGTGGATTCCCTTACTTAGAATCAAGAACTGTCTAAAAACAAGGCTGCACCCTTGAGTTCTCTAAAATATTTAGACCGGTAAACATTTCTACTTACCTTGTTTTATAGGTTAATTCATAATTTAACTCCTCTTATTATCAAAGCTGTCAAAAAGGAGAGCTATCTGTTGTCATGGTAATGTACTTGAGAGCCATATCCTTTTTTTGTTCCTCAGCTTCACTGGGGTATTTTGACAAAGAAAATAGTATCATCTTTTTTGGGGGGGTTGCTGAAGATTGAATCCAGAGACTTCATATTGAACTCTAATAAAGCTCCCCCACCTTTGAGACAGTTTCCCAGGCTAGGTTTGAACTTGTGATCCTCTTATCTTAACCTCACGGAGTTCTAGGATTACAAGCATGCACTACCACACCTGTCTTAAAATTGTATGATTTTAAGGTATACATTGTGATGATTTGATACACGTATATCTTGTGAAATGATTACCACTATCAGATTAGTTACCTGTGTCACCTCCACACACTGTGTACATCTATTGAGCATGTTCATCTTATAACTCAGTTTGTATTCTTCGAC
The DNA here is from genome assembly GCF_000276665.1 of Chinchilla lanigera. Taxonomy (NCBI): domain Eukaryota; kingdom Metazoa; phylum Chordata; class Mammalia; order Rodentia; family Chinchillidae; genus Chinchilla; species Chinchilla lanigera. The sequence goes on along the minus strand of NW_004955449.1, from coordinate 12,353,596 downwards.
ATCTTTTTTTCACCTTCTCACCTCCACTAAACACGATTCTCTTGTTTCGATGATCAGTTTTTAAGATTCCACATATAAATGAGATCATGTTTTCTATGTATTACTTACTTCCCAAGGTTTATCCATGTTGTTGCAAATGGCAGAATTCCTTTTTTATTGGCACAGTCATATTCCAATGGAAATAAGTATTACACTTTCTTTAATTTTTCATCTACCAACAGAAATTTAGGCTGTATCCATGTTTTGGCTGTTGTGAATAGTGTTGCAGTAAACATGGGCATGCAGACATCTTTATGTCATGCTGATTTCATTTCCTTTGGATATAATGCCCAGAAGGGGGATTGGTTATATGGTAGTTACATTTATTTTTAATTCTTTGAGGCACCTCCATGCTGTTCTTTTATGTTGGCTACACTACTTTGCACTTACCAATAGTGCACAGGATTCATTCTCACCACAACTTTGCCTATTTCTTTGAAATTTTTGTTTGGATGCTTTCAAGATTATAAGTTAAAATGTCCAGTATAGGAATAGATTAGGATACTTGCTTTTAACTCAAGATTATGTTTCTGTTTAAGATGGCAAACAGAGGAAGGGGCTTTCAACAATACTTTTTAATTATAGGTTAAGTTCCTAGGTTTATTAGCATTACTAAAAGAACTGTCAAGAACATTCTGGTTCCTGCAAACATCTCTGCTTATTTACTGAAGTAATTTCTAGAAGTGAAAAAGTCACAAAGTTTGTGCAATTGTAAAGCTCTTGATGTACATTGTTCATTTGCTTACCATTCCTGCCAAGAGTTATATGTCTCCTTTTTTATACTCTTTCCAGAAGTAGGCATTGTAAAGCTTGTTTGGTGGGGAGAAAATACCACACATACAATGTCTTAATGTGTTAATTGGTATTTCTTTAATTAAAGCAGGTCAAGGAGGGAGGTTGAACATTTTCCATGTTTATTTCGCCATGTATTTCATATATAATTAGTCCCTTTGTATTCTTTGCTCATGTTTCTATTAAGGTTTTAATGTTTTTAAATTTCTTGTGTATCTACTTTTTGTCACAAATAGGACAACTTTTTTTTTTCAGGGTATTTGTTTTGCTTTTTTATTTTAAGAATTTAAAAGTCTAGGTACATTGTAAATTTGACATGCTTTTATTTGTTCAATTGACTTTATTCCTAAAATGTGTTTCCTCACCTGTATCAGATAGATAGTCTCTAGTATTTTTAGCATAGGTTTTGTTAGGGTTGGGTTTAAAAAAAAAAAATGTAACTATAGTCCATCAGGATAGTGGTATAACATCAGATAGAGAAGTGCTTTTAGTTTTAAAGTCTTCCACTATTAAAAAAGGAAAATAAAATTTGTTCAATTTTGTGTTGATAACTTTGAAATCTAAGTGAGATGAAAATTTGAGCGATGGTATAGTAGTTTGTTTACTCTCCAGATAGAGATAACCTGAATTTATCAGTACCACTGAAAAAGTTGTAGCAGTTAGCTTCAAAAACAGCTTCACAGCCATTGTTTTAATAATGAACTCTCAGATTTTAATAGGAAATTTTTAAATGTATGTACCCATTACTAGAACATTGAAAATGGAAAACTTGTAAGATTTTCCAGTTTACTTTTTAAATTTACCATAATGATATTAAAACCTGACATGTTGAACAGAAAAATGCAAAGTCCAGACACATTTCAGTTTTGAACAGGAAAATAAAAACTGAAGTAAAAACTTTTAAGTTGGAGGAATAATTTATCCCAAAAGTACAAAGATGATTTAAGGCTGGTAAATGTTACTGTAGTATGTCAGAGAAAAAAAGAGGATGAGTGAACTGTAGTGGCCACTGTGGCTTCTTTTACGTATCCATGTTTTGGCTGTTCTAGTCTCTTTTACGTATCCATGTTTGGCTGTTCTAGTCTCTGACAAGAACAAGAAATGTAGGTACAGGTTTAGCACCCTACTCCAAAATCTGAAATGTTCCTAAATCCAAAATGTAATATTCAGGAAGTTTTAGCTTTCAGAGCTTGGATTTTTGAATTGGGGGTGTTTGACTCGTAAAGTTTATGCAGGTAATCCAAAATCTAAGAAACTTTGAAATCAGACACTTCTGGTCCCCAGCATTTTAGGTTACAAGTACTCATCCTCTGTATTTCTCTTTGATTGACAATGGAACTCTTTTTCCATTCTTTTGTGGTGGTTATTTTTAAGCAGGATATATCTGAATTTTCATTGTAAGCCCATTTTGATAGGGCTTTATCTTTTAAGAAGAGATTTTAACCCACTTATATTTTTCAAACTGGTGTATTTAATTTTACTACGTTTGGTATTTCAGATTTGTTTTTTCCTTTTTTGGATTCCTACTATTTTATTGTTGTATTTTGTTTACCTTTTTATTCTTCATTGACTTAGGTGTACATTATGTTTTAAATTTTACAGTGGTTAAATTCTTTAAAATTTTTTTAAAATCTGTATTTGTAGAATAGTTGAAGTCAAAACTTAGAGTTGCATTTTCCCCTTTATTTGTAAGAGAATTTTGTATTCTATATCACTGAAATAAATTTGTCTAATGTTATTTTACTCTTGTTTCTCTCAGGATAACTTTAATTATTTTTCATCTTGTCAGTCCTGTAGCTTTTCATTTTAAAGAGGAGAAAACTTGTGTTTTACTAACACCAAATAATTTACTAAAATTTTGTTCATGATTCCTGTTTTTCGTTTTTCGTTGACTTCTTTCTCTTTTAATCACTGTCTTTGAATCTGGTACTTTCTCTTAATCATGCTGTACCCCACAAGTTTTGCCAAAAGACAGTGGCACATTTTTTTTTCATCTGTGGGGCTAATGCACTTGTCTGCTGCATAGGTGCTTACATACATCTCTTGAGTTTAGTTTCCAAAGTCTTTCTATGTGGTTTTCATCTAGATTACCTGCTTGTATGCTGTTCTATATGGGGAGCATGTTCACTGCTAGTCAAAGGCCGTTAATATCTGTCCCATATATTTCTCTTTTCTCTTCTGCCCACCTTTGCCCTGCATTTCTGTGCTACCAGCCCTGCTCTACTTGCTAGATTTTTATTTTCCCCCGTTTTATGAGTTTATGTTTCTGATACATAATATATTCATGGCGGGGAGTTGGTACATGTACATATCACATCTTGATCCTTTTTATACTTACCTGCCTTCCCCTCCCATTTTCCTCCATCATAGATCCTCATAATTATTTTCATATTCACTTGTAAAAATAAACTTGGATACCAATCACAACAAAATAACAAAATGGTAGTTTTTCCTACTTTGAAATGATCATAGGCTTCTAGTTGCAAAAATAGTATGCACACTCTCTTAACTCAGTGGTAACATCCTGACACAGCTATAGTACAATATAAAAACAATGTTTTTTGTTTTTTTTTTTTTTAAGTAAATCTTTGTATCATACCAAATCCCCAGAAATTTTGCTAGTATCCACTGCTTGTCCATAATTCAGACTAATACTTTCAATCCTTTAATTTCTCTGAACCTTGAAGACCCCAGGTTATAATTGTTAGCTTGTCTACTAAAGGTCCAAGACCCTTGCTAGGTTTTTAGTCTCTGACTAGAACAAGAAGCGAAACAGAGCAGTAATGAGGTAAAGAAGGTGTGAGGGGGACAACAGGAAATATCACTGCAGTCTGCTGTCTCAAATACTGCACTCATGTTCTAAAGAAACAGTTGTATAGTTTTTTTCTACTTAGCACATGGCTTTCTTTCTGAACCACGAGGAAATAATACATTGTGAACAAAAAAGCTGTGGTAATTTATTTGCATCTGGCTTGCTTCCCCTCTTAGAAGTAACTGGTATTTTTCATTTTTGTTCCATTGACTTGCAGGAACTTTCTTCATTCTTTCAGTTAATACTGAGTTCTAACTAAAGTGAAGGTACTTTACTAATGACTGATTATATGTAATATGAAATAAAACAGATTTTTTTTCCCCTTCATTATTGTAGTAATACTTTCTGGATTCTGTCAGTAAAGCATTTTGACAATGGTATAATGTTTTATTTTCTTCTTTTTAGAGAGCATATTTTCTAGAAAATTGAGAAAGGCTATATTAATACAGTCAAGATACCAGTTTGACTGTGTTCTCCATGTGCAAGTTTTAAAGTTATTCTAGATTGAGAAAATAATTTCATGAATATAAAATTCATCATCCTAACCTTAATGTATTACCTCATCAAACTTCTCATCACATCTGACTTACTACAGTCCACACATTTTCTTAATCAGTATTAACTAAACTAATATAATTACATCACTAAAGTTATGACTTCAAAAAATGTTTGCCTGAAAGTGTGCCATACATTATTCATTCTGAAAGAGATTCTTTTTGAAAGATAAGCAATAAAGCTACATTGCATGATGATAAATGAAGTTTTAACTATTGCCTGGCATTTATTATTAAAATATAAATTTGTGGGCTTGACTTTTTGCACTACTTTGCACAAAAGTAAATAAAAACAGATTATTTTTGTATGCGATTTTAGTATTTAAAGAAAACTTTAGAACCTTATACTTAATACTAAATATTATAAGCTTTTAAAGAAAACCAAAAGTAAAAAAATTTAAATTACAGAATTTAGCATATAAATAGAACTGTATATAGATCTGTAAGTGTGGAATGTAATGAGTAAATTATGTAGTTTTAATTAGTATAAAAACAAGAGCAAACACGGAGCTGTACTTTAAATACCTACCATGTTTGTTATAGAGTTGTAATAAGAATTATTGTCGAGAAGAAAACTAAGCAAAGTAAAACTTGGAGATTATAAATCATAATTCAGTGTAATTTCTCAGACTGCTCAGTACTAAAAAACAAATTTTTATGTACATCATCTGGGACAGAATTATAAGATTGTAGGCATCTTGAGAGTAAAGACTATAAATTACTCTGTGTAGCTGAATGTTATAGTCAAAAAAAGTTCCTTTTTGTGAATATGACAGGATCTTTCTGGAGAAACTTAGTATCATCTTTAGCCTTTAATAAGAATATCTATTTTGAAAGTGGTGGTCAGGATTTTCACATTAAGACACCTGTCTTAAACAGTTAGTTGATGTCTGAGGCAACTGTGTTAAATTTGTTGTGCGGGGGGAGGAGAACAACTTCATTAGGTGAAGTGTAGAGCATGTTCACAGCTCTTTCACCTAGGGATTAGAAATCTTCCCTCTTCCCTCCCTCCATACCTATGAATTTGCAGTGATCCCGTAGCCCTAATCTACGTGCTGCCTTTAGCAAAGAATCAAGATGTTCAGAGGATTTGCTATTTGTGTGGATCCTTCAGTTAATCATCTAGTTTAACAACATTCCCTTTGAGGTAAGTAGTGTCCTCAAAGGGAATGCTGGAGCATTACTGTTATTTTGTAGTAAAGGTGGAGTAGCGTTGTTGAAATTTTATATCCATTTTATGTTGGAAACTTGCCTGAGTGCTAAGTTTTGTCTGTGTCCTTCAGGTTTGATATTTGCAAACATGCTTTGATTATGTGTTTTGAACTGCATAGGAAGAAACTTGAGATGTTTTTCTAGAACTCCTTTAAAATAGTCACATATATATGGCATATAACATCTAACTTCTATACTGTGTTTATATTTATAATAATTCATCCATTTGTTTCTAGGGGCCACCTACAGATGCTCCTGCAGTGGACACGGCAGAACAAGTCTATATCTCTTCTCTGGCGTTGTTAAAAGTACGTAACGAATGGAGTTGTTCACTTTACTGATTTCTGTTGCTTTCCCTTTTACTGTGCAATATTTTCACCGTAATCCCCTCAGATATAAATACGTTTTTAGGTACATCTATAAAAGAGACTTTTATTTTTACTGGAGCAAAATTAGCTTATTATTAAAGGCAAAGCAAAAGAAGACCTGAGATCTCAAAGAAATGAGCTTTATGCTCACATGTCTTCCTCTTTACAGATGTTAAAGCATGGCCGGGCTGGAGTTCCCATGGAAGTTATGGGTCTGATGCTTGGAGAATTTGTTGATGATTACACCGTCAGAGTGATTGATGTGTTTGCTATGCCACAGTCAGGAACAGTGAGTACTTTTATGGATGCCTGCTGCAAGTAAATGTGTTTCGTTTTTTTTTCTTTTCCTATGCAAAGTAACTTTCATCATTTTATTTTTTTTTCTAACAGGGAAAGTTAATCATACAATTAGTGGTATAAATTTCTAGATTATATTGAATTAAATCATTATTTTTAAATGCACTATGGATTCATATTGGGCCACAAACTGAATATGCTAATGTTAAATCCTTTTACATGTTCCTTCAGATTTAACTAGCAAAATATACTGGACTTAAAAGTTAGGTACCCTATCTGTGTAAGCACAGTATTAGTTTGAACACTTGGTTCAAAATATTTCAGAGGTTCTTTTATTTAACTTTTTAATGCACATACATTAGTTCTCATTATTTTGAAATATGTCCTTTTTACAAATGTTCCACATATGGTGATGAATGACTTTTAAGCTTTCCCTATTGAAAACGTTAAATAGTAAGAAACAGAACTGTTAGTGAATCTTGGTTCTTTTTGTCCATGTTAATTTGTTTATATATATTTGTTCCATATGTATTTTGAAGGTTATCTACCTCTTTAGAATATATTCTTTCTGGAGTGTTTTTTCGTTTGTTGTATTTCGCCTTTTCATTTAGTTCATTAGAGTTTTGTAGGCACAAGTACATTTAGATTTAAAGAAAATAGTCAAAAATCAATAACCATTCTGTCTGCCTTCCAGAAGTAATGCATACTTTGTATATATTCTTCTCATCTGTTTGCCTAAAAGTGTGTGTGTGTGTGTATTTGTATCTCTGCTATGGAACACTTCTCTAACTGATTCTTGCAAAATACCTGATTATAGAAGTTTGTTCTTATAAAACTTTGTATTCTGTTTGAGGATCCGTACTGGGAGTTTGCTTTGATACAGTACATATTATAGAATCAATTGTATTTTTAAGTGATGCAGTATATGTGTATGTATCTAAAACAAGCATTTAAGAGTAGCTCTTATAAAATGCAATATATATGTAAATAACACAAAATAGTGGTAAAATATGCCAGATTTTCTCAATGAATTTGTTGAGATAAACTAATTTGGATGTTCTGATTTGTTCATCTGGATGTTCATTATATTGTTTGTTCAATTGCAGATAAAGAAGTACTCTAGTCATTAAAGATTTAGATTTAAATCTTGGACGGTTACATATTATATATATCCTTTCATGTCAATGTCTGCAACACATTAACTTACGTTTGCTTACGTTACATTTGGTCCTTCTTTAAATACTGATTATTATAAATAGTTCTTGGGTTTTAATAGTATTACTTTGATGTAAATGCTTATTTGACAATATAAAATAAAATATTTTGATCCTCATATTTATTCTATGTAGTAGAATTAGGAAGTTTTTCTTCTGGCCCAGTAGTCAGTAAACTTTTCTGAAAAGACATGCTTCCATGGCATAGTTTTTGCCACTTTCCTCTTCATTCTCCCAACTTCCCCTCCCCCTTCTTTGTATTTTCTCTTTTAAAATATTTAAAAGTAAATAAAATGTTATTGTCTTAGCAGCAAATTGCATACTGCCATTCTCAAAGGATGCACTCTTTATTGGAATTCAGTATACTGATTGCTTTGGTAGGGAGGAAGTACTTATGTTAACTGGTTTGTTTAGCGAGATTACATTTAGAATCTTGATGTTAGAGGAAAAGCCTTAGAGGAGATATAATGGACCAGTGAGATAATATGGACCCTTTTTTATATTTCTGTGTGCTAAAATCTTACTTTGGTTGAACTAGCAAAATGAAGCATTCAAGATACTTGGTCACAAACTGTCTCCGGTGGGGAAGTATTTTTGTAATTGCTTTTATTTGAAGCGGTAAATTATTATCCTTCTCTAAAGTTGTTTACATAATTGAAAAAAAATACTGTTTCATTGTAATAACTAAATAGTTGTAGTCCTTACCAATGATTAGTAGATGGCATTAGGAAGTGTTCTTCCCTACATAGGTCTAACCAGAAGTCATGATTGTTTTAATTATTTTATGTTTCTGACAGTTACTTACAAGGCATTATCCTTAAGCTCTTAAAGGATCTTTAATGTTCTCTTAACTCATTAGCAAACAACAGTTCGGTACATGAAAATTTTAGAAACTTCATTGCTATAAGGTTTATAATTGAATGACTTGAGTGAGTAGCAAAGTTTATAAAACTAGTTTGTTACCTCAAAATAATATACATAGGCATTTGGAGGTTAGGTTTTATTTATTGACTACGATATAAAATTTCTTTGCTTTCAAAGTTATAAAAATTAATGTTTCTCTCTTTCTGAGCTAGGGTGTCAGTGTAGAAGCAGTTGATCCGGTGTTCCAAGCCAAAATGTTAGATATGTTGAAGCAAACAGGAAGGTAAGTATTTTAAAGGAACATTCAAAAAACAATGGGAGGTATTTTAGAAGTGTACTTCCAAGTTAGGGATATTTATGAATATCATTTCTAGAAAAAACAATCCATGCAGCTGATATAAAAGTGTCTGTCAGTGTAAGTGTTATGTACTACCTATGTGGTACCTCTTTCCCCAGAATGAAAAAAAAAGTCTGCCAATCAAAATCTGCTTCATGTTAAAATTCTTACTGTCACATAGTAAATTATTAAGCTTGGACTATAGCTTCCCTCTGTTTAGCATATGGAAGCATTGCTATCTCATTACTATAATAAAAAGAAGTTTAGTGTTTTATATGTTTGAGTGTTGGAATGGAATGAGATTTTGAGTGTTTAATTATATTTATAGACATTAGTTTTAAAGACAGAGAAAGTAAAATCCAAATATTAAGTTTTTTCCCCCGGATTAAATTTCTTAATAGTTGTCATTCTCTTACTCAGATTCTTCTACTGTGGAAAAAACTTCAAAATTAATGTTAGCAAAAAGCTCAGCAGCTGAGCAGAACAGTGCAAATTGGTTTTTGACTGAGTTCCTAGTGCTACTGCTGGTTTAATTGATATTTAATCCTTTCACAACAGTGGATCCTGGTGTCCATTGTTAAAAATGTTCTCTGTGCCTAGAAAATCCAACTCCCAGAGCTAAGGAGTTAAAGAGTAGATATTTACTTGAATGCTGAAAGGGTAAAAACTGGCTCTGAGAAAGTGTGGTAACAAGGTGAAAAACTGAAAGCCTTATCTACCACTGCTAATGTGCATCTCTTAATGATAGCACTCCTTTGTCACACTTTTCATTTCCATGTTTCTGGATAATATGGTGTACAATTTCAGAGTTTCTAATGGTGCTTTTTCACACCTGTGTGTTTTTCATCTCTTCTTAATTTATACCCTGTTAGTGTGTTGTTTCTTTTCATAGCATAAGTGTATTTCTTGTTCTGTTCTGAACATCTGAATGCCCTTTTTGTTTCAGGCCTGAGATGGTGGTTGGTTGGTATCACAGTCACCCTGGTTTTGGTTGTTGGCTTTCTGGTGTGGATATCAACACTCAGCAGAGCTTTGAAGCCTTGTCGGAGAGAGCTGTGGCAGTGGTTGTGGATCCCATTCAGAGTGTAAAAGGAAAGGTAGAGTCAATTCTATCTTTGTTGTCATCTCCTATCACATTGTGTTTACACATACATGAAATAAAAATCCATTTTGCTTTTAATAGCACTTTTAATTACACAGAAAAGTGCTGCTTAAATAAACAAATGAAAAAGTATACAAATCAATATATGCGTCTGTATTACCAATCGCATTATTTAGGGATTTGTTTCTACTTTAATCACATGTTCTGAAAGAGTTTTTATCTTTAAATTTTATAAAAGTGGGATTGTTAAACCATATTATTAATATTTTAATTAGTATTTTAAGAAGTATTGTCTACCATCATTTTCAAGGTAAATTTGGAATCAGCACATTTTTTAAACGTCTATTTATAGGGCTTTGACTTACAGATACTGTGCAGGGCATACTCTGGAGTTGCACATTGCAGATATTTTAGACAATGAAAACTTGTCCCATATAGACTTGGTATCAACCATTCACATACTTAGAGAGAGGACACAGAGAGAGGAATAATTAAATATGCTAAATGATTGTGAAAAGAGATAATTTGAAAAGCATATTGGGTTATCCTTGTTCTTTGTTGAAATCTCTTTTGTTCTTGTTTAGTTCTTTTTTTCATTCTTTCATTCGTTCTTTTCTTTTCTTTCTTTTTTTTTTTTTCATTTCTTTTTTTCTAGCCCCATATGCCATTTTCCTATTTCCTGCCTCATGACAGCAGGGAGCAGCTCTATTATCACCTTCACAGAGCTGTCTGCAAATGTGAGAGGCAATTCGATTTTGCTCAACCACAGGGAGAGTGGATTAGAAAAACTACAGAACATACAGAAATTGGCTAGGTGGTTACTGCTTTAAAATACTGCTGAGGTGTCTTGTTTGAGCATGTACTTCCATTGTGGTGTAGAATAATTGTTAAAATAAAATCACAATACATTTATGGAGTACTTTTTATGCAGGTTTTACAAATAATTTTTAAAGCACTTAGAAATAAATATTAGCTTGATATCTATCAGACCCAGAGTTTGATAGGCATATAGATTACATTTACCTCTGCTCACCAGCTCAAAGTACACATGGCTATTAAAATACGGAGTTTTTATAACATCAAATTCATAACAATGAATTTGAAGTTGAATGTTTTCTGACATCATATTATTATGATGTATAAAAATTGAGGTCTTCTCCAAAATATCCTATTAAATGTCGTTTAGCTTTTCAGACGCAGAAACTATCAAAAAAAAAAAACAATAATAGAAGCTGATATACTAGAAAATTCAGAATGGGTAACTTCTGATGCTTGCTCTATGCCTGTATTTCAGTTTTTTCTTTTTTCGCTTTTTTTTTTTTTTTTTTTTTTTTTTTTTTTTTTTTTGCTAAGAGTATTATTACTTAACTGATAAATTGAAAATCCTTGATTTCATTAATTTTATGAATCAAAGTGTATTGTGATACCTCGTAAGTGTAATTCTGATTTTTAAGGTACTTTTTTAGTAACTTGTAATTCAATTATGTAATTATTATTTTAGAATTATACAAATATCCCATAACGCCACTCCATCACAATAATTAACAAGTAATAATTGAAGCTTAATTTCAAATGGCAGTTTTCAAAACCTAGTTCTAAATATTGTATAATACTACAATTTTCATGATTTCTAGGTGTTTGGTCAGATTAAAAGAATTAGTTTTATATAAAACCATACTTGTATCATATGACTCGTGACAATTTTAGATCTAACTTTTTAAAAATATGTCTTAAAATTATTTTACAAAATCACAGTTTTATGTGCCATATATTCTTGAAAATATTTAATTTATATCATTGGTAATTCATATCACTTGTTATATATAACAGCGATTTATAGATTACCTGAAATAAAGATCCAGTTCTTTGCCAATCATGCAGTTTTATCTATATGGTTTCTAAGTTTAATTGTAATTTATAATTCTTTCATGTCAGAGTCTCTCAACACTCTGAATCAAATTAAATACTAAATCCATTGAGTATTTTAATTAAATCATTAAATTTAAGAACAGAAATTTATATAAATGAAGAATAACATAGGACTCTCTTCCCTTTCCTGCATGTGATTTATCAAAGCTGTCAAAATATTTAGTAAGATAATGATTAGATCAAGAGTTAAAATGATAGTCTATATGTAAGTGACTTAAGTTAGGTCTCTGTTCATAATTTTTAAAACCTATTTCCCATTTATTTTATATACTTCCATTTTTATAAATTTCTGGGTTACCTGTCTGTTTTTGAGTGATTAGATAATCATAATTCTTTTCTGTAACTTCAGTTTCTTCACAGTAAGTTTAATTTTCTTTTAGGGTTACTTGATTTTATTTTTATTAAATAATTGCTGTGTCCAGGTATTATAATAATAACCATTTCAACTTATTTATTCTTTACAATAATCTTAGAGTGGCACTATTATTATATTACATTTTATCAATGAAACAGTTTTTAAAAATTAGAGTCAAAGTAATTACAGTGTACTTTGCCAAAATGAAACTATGGCAAAGCAACAAAACAACATTACAAATCCAGGTCTATAAATTTTCAGCACACAACTTTTTTTTACTGGTTCTTTAATATTATACTGTTATAAATTACATAATCAGAATAATTCAGGAATGGAAAATTAATACCAGAGGTTGATGCCAGGCCTTTTTTAAAGTTCCTGTCACTAGGTGTCACTCCCTTCAGCATAAGTTAAGGGAAAGAGCTATACATTTTCTTTAAATTCTCAGTTTTCTACATTATTTATAACAGGTATCATATATAGTTGATTTTTCCATATTCTATTAATTATATAGAACAATGTTGGTAGGGATCCTTGTCAGCTTTTGTGACATCTATAGAACCAATCAAACCAAAGTGAATACTAAAATGCACCTATACGTTAGAAAATCTATGTCACTTTACAGTGTATAGTATTGTAAATGTTTTAAAATGATATAGATGAAAATCATTATGAGTCTCATTCATAATTTTAATGGAGAGTAAGCTTATAGAAATTGTCAGAGCTCTGCTCTGAACTAATCCATGAAATGATTTTTTGAGATGTGCTTCAGTTTTGAGTTTATTATAAAATACATATATTCAAATATTTTAAACTTTAGCTCTCAAATTGTGCAATGGCAACTTCTTGCATAATGATTATATATTAAGCCCACAACTGAACTTAATTCAGAAGCAAATTGTTTATACTTTTTCCAGAGGTTGAGGGGAGGAGAAGAAAAGACTACCATAGAACTTCATATGATAGTTTAATATATGTATTAGAAATGTATGCCTTAGAAAACTCATTTTTCTTGACAGGATTCCTGTAAGAAAATGCTTATATGTTACACTACTAGCAATTATTATGTCTCTTCTCTGTAAACAAGAACATAAAAAAACTGATGACGATTTAGTCTCAGTGCACTTTTATACTGGCTGGGTTTTCTTGAAACATTTTTATTTAGTCTGATCAGAAATACTCTAATAAACTTTAAAAATGTGATGTTTATCTAAACATCAATTAGCTCATGAACATGTATTTTTTAAGTGTACCTGGTATGCTGTATGCGAACGATTCTGAGATACAAAAAAAAAAATCTTCATTTCTTTGACAGGATAATTCATGTACATTTAGTGTCACTACTGAGCAGGATGAGTGGGTTAATGACCATGAGCTGGCTCAGGACTTGACCCTTTTAAAGGTTTAATTCTTTTATTAGCACTCCTGATTTTATAAAGAGTGAAGCACACCAACCCCATCCTTCCCTAATCTTGTAAACCTGGGTGTGATAGGATTTCATGGCTACCTGTGTTGTTTTCATTGAGCTCCAAAGCATCCCCGTATCTCCAGTCTGAAAGAGCACCCAGTTATTGTCTTTTAAACAGTGTTTTACCAAAAATGAGACTCTGGACAATAAATACAATATAGGAGAAATGTTTCAGGGAACAAATGTTAGAAGTGCTGACTTTTTATCTTCAGATATCTAGGAGGTTGTGTATTGGGGGGGGTTACTTTTCTATGAAACTTGATGTTAGAAAGTTTTAAGATGATAGAGATTTTAAACCACTCAGCAATTTTAAGTTTTTCTTATTAGAAAAGTTGTAAAGGCAAGGCACAGAGTAATAAAGAGCACAGGCTTCGAGTCAGGCCTGCATTAAAATCCCTGTTTTTATCTCTTCTTACAGCATGACTTTGAAGAAGTTACCTTGGGCTTCAGTTTTCCTATACATAAAACAGATTTAGTACCTGCCTCCTTGCTATAAATATCACGAAGTGATCTGTGAAAATGAGAATGTGTATGTTCACAGTGAAGTAGTACTTCTGTCTTCTAAAGATGAAAGTAGCTGATACTTTTAAGAATTAAGAACTAGCGTATTTTTAAAAACAATGTAAATATCTCTGGAAAATTTGCTAGAGAATAAATATGTATTAATTCCTGTCTTATTTAGGAAGGTTATAGTAATGACTATAAAAGAAATGCAGATTTTTCTCTTGTATTTTGAACATCATGACTAATTTAGAAATACTCTACTGATTCAGCTCATTTTTATTGAGTACCTAGCCACTTTCAAAGTTATTACCTTGGGTATGTTGATGAAGAGGAAAATGAATAAATTACATTGAAACTGTCTATGAAGTGACTGATGTATTGTGGCTACTATTTTGTGTTTTATTCATCTACGTGTTCTCTCCCCCACAATAGTTGGACCTCTTTGAGAGGGGGAATAGTTCCGTATCTTAGAATTTATATAATGTCTGACAAAATACTTTTTTTTTATAAGTAAATCAAAGAGTGAACATGTGTCAGAATTCAACTATTACCAATTTTTTAAGCAAGTGAAGTGAATTTTGTGAGTTTTAGTAAATTTTATACATTAGCAATCATAGTCATTTTTTAAGTAGCTAAAACATGCAAACATGCAATAAAGTCAGTTAGTTGATTTGCTCATGGACATTAGTTGTAATCAATTCAAGTTTAACATGTCATTTGCCTTGTCAAAGTAGTCAAAAGACATTTAGCATGCTCATGATCCATAAGAATCTTTTTTAAAGATCAGTGTCCTGTAAGGAACAGTTAGGGGTATGTAGTAGTCCTAATCTCAAACTGACATAAACATACCCTATTCTTTATTGGGTTTTCCAGATTAAAAAGAGAAAAGTAAAAGTTCTATTTCCATCCTAATAGAGTTCTATGAGCATACCCTGCCAACTTTTGGAGCAAGTTTAGTTACTACATTTCTGTTTTCTTATATTTTACTCTTATCATCAGTTTCAAGTTTTATAGCCCTATTCGATCTTGTAGAATACCCATGAAAATACAGGTTCTAATGTGCTCGTGCTAATTCTGATTTTTATAAAAAGGAAAAGAAGACATGGCATTTTTAGCTGATACACTTAGAAATTTTGAGGTAGGAATATAAAAGCAATTTTATGTTTAAAACTCTAAGAGAATAAATCTCACATAGCTCTGAGTAGAGTTCTTTTTATCCAAAGCTTCTATATAAATACAACCTTTGAGCTAATTTATTTTGGTTTAGCATTTGCTGTATATTTTGAATGATATAAATGTGCTTCAAATTAGTTGGAATGCAACTGTTTCAGTAAAACACAATAAAAAAGTCACATTTTCTGTAAGAATATTATTTACTGATTCTTTGGCTTATTGAATGCTTTTTTTCTAATATTAGCTACCTAATTATCCCTGATCATTCATTCAGTACACTTATTGGTCACCACTATGTGCCAGACATGCATTGAAGATACACAAAAGAAATCTGCTCTCTATCTGTAATGCTAGAGGCCTTTTCAGAGGTACTGTAGATTGATGATAGATAGATAGATAGATAGATAGAGGGAATTTTTTTAAAGATCACATTTTAAATGATTTGGCATTATCCATTGTTAATTATGAGGATTTCGTTGAACCTGAAACTGAGTTTTGAGATGTTTAGCATGTTACAATTTCCCAAAGAGGGTAGAATTGATTTTGATGGTAAATCTTCAAAGTCAAAGTTAGTTCCTCAGCAGTTTTTCTTAGGCTACTAGCAGGGTGATTAATAAATGCTTATTGCCACTTTTTACATTCCAAGTAGCTTTAATTTATTTGGTCTTTACTCCAAATTAAGCACAAGTGAGTGCTTTTTGATGCTTGAGATTTTCATTAGTATGACACGGTGTGCTTCATGATTTCAAGGATGAGTGCTTCATGAATTCAGAACTGAGCAATGATAAGGAAATGAGAAGAATATATATTAAAGCTACATTTTAAATACATATTTGGTATATTTTTTCTTTTCTTAAATTTTTAAAGAAAAATAAATGTGAATGGTAAAACCTTATATAAAATAATAACCATAAGTCTTTTCTTAGAGTTTTCCATTACAATAGATGTTTATTTTGCACCGTATATTCTCTGCTGAGTACTCTGTTATGGATGAGACAGATAGTCAGTGTTGAATGGGACATAAACGTTGCTATTCGCTAACTTTTCTTGCTCTTGTGTTAAGATAGCTGTTAAACCAGGTAATGTGATGAAGAGTACTCCAAGTTTGGCATGGCATATAGGTGTCACTTGTTGGTATGTTATATCATTTAATTTACTTAATTAAGTTCTCTAGACCTCAGTTTTCTCATGCATAAATTGATAATATTTGGTTATTAATAACAGTAGCATACTTACTGATTGTTGAATGAGTTAGGCAAGACAATCTTCATGATTTTAATTAATAAGCAATATTAAAATATGTAACATTTTACAGAAAATTAATTCACCTCTACATAGTTTTCCTACCCAAGTGCCTTTGCGTATTGAGAGATCATAGTTTGAAGGACAAATTTTCATTTTTCATTGAAGGTGATATTCCAGCAGAAGCAATATAAGTCCTATATTTCCCTCATCTACCTGCCCATTGCCATGCTAACATGTTTGAGCCCTAGTCTGTAATCTCTGAGGCCTTTTGATCCTTAACTTTATGTGGAACTATAAGCAGGCAGACTGATTTTCTTGCCTTAGTTCCCACACTATAAAGGGATCTAAAAGTCACTTTTTTATTCTATGTAGGCTGACTGAAGTAGCCACCAGATAAAATTGGCACTTTGAATTGACATCAGAGTAGTGATCTGTAGGTGATTATCTCCTAAAGATCATTGGAGTACCCTGAGGAGTTCACTTTTCAGCTCACTCTCACGTGAGTCTAGAAATACCTATCATACAGGAGTTTCAAAATTCTAGGCATATTAAGTCAGTTTTAAAAAGGTACGTACTTTTTTGTTTTAATTAGGAATATGAGGAAACACATGCCTTAAAATGTATCTCCTTGATTTCTTACTGATTTTTTCATACCCCAGGTATTTATTTCTAGATGCCAAACTTACTTGATTTTTAGGGTAACGTTTTCTGATTTTTTAACAACACTGTTTACTGTAGAAGTACGCTGTTTTATTAACGGTGTCATTTTGAGTACTGCAAGGATCAGACATCAGACATGCAAAAGATTTGTCTGAGGGACACATGCAGTGGATAAAGAGGAGAGCTTCTGGACAGCATGTAGGTTTGACCTTGTGAAAGGAAAAAGGGAAGATAAGATTGTGTAGAGAAAGCCTCAGACTGCAATGTAGTTATGAGAAAGTTTCAGCTGGGCTGATAAGGAGTCCTTGAGCAAAGTTGCTCTTCAGAGGGATCCCCTTTTTGGCAGTAGTGGCCGGTTCTAGGACCACGGTTCTACTTAGTTGTTGGGAGCAGCCCAGGGAGAGATCATGTGCAGTAGGTCCAAGGTGTAACAGTTGAAGTTTTTGTGTCTGCTGTTCTTTATACAGAAGGCTTTTTGGAAAGAGATCTGAATTGGATGGGTCCATGACCAGTTAATAACAGTAAACACTATAGTGGCAGGATGCATGTATTATTTAATCTTATCACCAGCTCTGGGAGGTATGATACATGAACAGAGATTGAAAGGTTAAGTAACTTACCCTAAATGTCAAGCTAGAAAATGATAGACCCAGAATTCTAACTTCAAAAAGATTCTGACTCTTCATTGTCTTAAGCACTTGAAGTTGTACACCATACTGACTGCATGCAAATACTGTAAGAAATCCTCCTAAACTCATTTGACTACTGAAGTAAATTTTCAGTGTTTCATGAATCTAAAAATATCTAATTAACATTTACTAGTTTCTAAAGAGCAATTTGTTTGCATTAAGGAATATATGTTTAAAACTTGGGATTTTACTTTTTAAATTTTGATGCACATCTTCAGTTGCCAAAAAAGTACATAATGCTAGCTCCACCCCTTCCCCCCTTTCTCCCAATATATTGAAGTTGTACCTCAGATCTCTAGCTACAGTAAGCAATTCTCTGAGGGTGAAGAAAGAAAATGTACATACACAGAGGAATTTCTTTTCCAGAGCTAAAATTGACATTTTATAAATAATTTTCATGTTGCAAACTTGACTAAGAAATCACAGCAATTCAGTGATATGCATTTGGCATGAGTCAGTTTTAGTTCTTAGTGCTTTTCATTGGAAATGGCATAAAAAGGAAGATATCTCTGAATTTTTTATGCTATGGGCTTACAAGAAACATAAGGTGTTTTTCTCTTATAGATGTGTGGCCGTGCATTGCAGCAGAAGTAACGAAATGGTCACAAACCCCAGCAGTACTTTCAGGTCACATGCACTCTTAATTTTTAAAGAGTCTCAAAACAACTTAAGCAGTTGATAACAAGTCATTTCTAGGTGATAAAGGGTATTTGATATGGGATGTTGCTTTTCTTTCCACATTTCTCATTTTTATAGTGGCTTAAACTGAAATTCATTTTATGTACTGGTGAGTTTTTGTGTTTTTAAATATTTAACTGAACTGCTAGCTTAATATTCTTTTACTTTCTTAAGAAGTGTTTTTAAATTGATATTTGAGGCCTTAAATTTTTTCTTTTAAACTTTATTTTTTTCTTACTTTAGTTACATACACACATATATATACATGTAAAATAATGAGCTAATCTAAAAGGCTATGGAAGATTCAGATTGTTTAGGTTTTTTTCAAGCTCAAGAAGGTGGATATTAACTCTTAATACATTGGTCCTGTTTATCTTTAACATTCCCCACAATCATAGATTTCAATATAAGTGCCATTGGATGCTACTAGGAGAGACAGGTATCGCAATAACTATTTTCACAAGCGTTTGTTTATGCATTTGTCTTTAAAACACCTTTACATTAAACTGATTTGAAGAGCATTGTTTTAAAACTGTCTCCTTTGATAGTAAGCATTGGGAAATATAGATTGGCACTTTAGAAATTTAATCTAGGCTTTCAGTGACCTAGCAGTTGATAGGAAAACATAAAGTTAAAAATAAATAGTACATTGGATAAACTGTACTATACTCATAAGAGAAGCCAGAAAATTGTGGATTAAACTGAATTTGAACAAAGAGTTTTAAGTCCTAAATCAGATTCACCATTAAAATGAAATAGTAGGTCCTTGACCATTGGACATGCTTCAGATAAACATGGAATTCAGTATTGTTTTTAAGACTATTTTGCTTTTATAAGCTAAGACAGATGTACAAAATAGATGCAGTTTTTATTTTGTATTGGCAGCTTCCAAATATTTAGTATCTATTTCCAAGAGTTGCAATTAGTAAAGAAACCGTGGTACTGAAATCTGCACATCCCACAAGCTAATTATATTTGCAAGGTCAGAGTGAATACATATTTTCAGAAAAATAAAGGGTTATATAAATATGTGTCTTCTACTTGGCTGTTATATCACAGTTTGTTGATCTGGAGTATAATGTGTACAATTCACAAATTTGTCTGATAACAGAAAGTGGTGTGTGATTGTGTTTATTTTACTAACCAGTATATTCACAGCAATCACTTCCAAATATCTCTCCAGTAAAGATGTGTTAATTACAAAACAGACAAGGTCTTCTATTATATTAAAGCTACTAACAAGAAGACAGCAGGAATCACACATGTAAATAGCATCATCAACCCCTATTTTAGTCCTCTGTTTTGATCTGTGAGTTGCGCATAGACCAAAGGTGCTATTAAAGACTGAGTGTATGAAATAGGCAGCATTATATGAACAAAATTTATTCAACAAGAAAACAGACCTTTAACATGAATTTAACAAGCCTGAGAAATTATAAACTATCATATGCTGCAGATTCATGCAGTGATAATAAACAAAAAAGGAAAGTAAGAGGTTTCCCTAAGCTAGCCAAACTGCTAATGGTTTTGTTATAAGCTGTCTACTGTTGCAGTGACCTCTGAAAAGTCTCAAGGCACTTGTACCAGAAAAAATTAAATGGTCAGGCTGGTGCATAGAGATTTAGTGTAGTGTGCAGGCCTTTAGCATGCAAAGGAATTTGAGAAGTAGAGCAACACATTCCAGAAATTATTTTTTATACTTTAGTTTAGAAGTTTTATTGTTACATATTAAGGAAGTAGTGTGTGTGTGTGTGTGTGTGTGTGTGTGTGTGTGTGTTTGGTTCAGTTCTACAAACCAAACTGGTTTAATGTATATGTACTTGAAAAACTACTTAGTGAACTATTTAGAAAATACAGAAAGCTCCAAAATGTGTTATTCCTCCTGGTCACCTCCCACCCCAATACTGTAATTAATTCCGGAGAGTTTTTTGCTTAGAATATTGCATCTACTATTTCTGTTCTCAACCGTGGAGTGACCACTTTGCTGTCATTCTGTTGCATCATGCTGTAAAGATGCAAACATGGAGAAACGCCTTCAGCTTTTACAAACCTCCAAGTGCTCACTAGGGTTTTTTCTTGAAACTTACTGTGGCATAATTAACACCTTCTTTACCCATTGCTCATTAGTACACTGGACATTAATGAGTCTATTTTGATAGGTTGCTGTAAAGGAGAAACCCACTTATTCTCACAGCAGAAAAAGCAATTATAAAATTGTACAGAAATTAAAATGTAGACTCTATTGCCATATTTATATTTTTATTGCATGCTGAATCTAATTTTGGTCTGCAGGTTGCTGAACATGTTAGTTTCCTTAAAACAGTTGCTATAGTGATAGCACCAAATTCCTTTAATCTTAGTGTAATCATTTCTATTGGCTATCATATCCTATGATTACTCAGGAATTGTCAATCTCAGCATGTCATTTTACACAGTCCATCTTTTATTAACAATACATTAAATTCTTAAATTTTTCTATTTAATAGAATTAACTTTTTAAATTTGGGTTGTTTTAACAGAGCATATCTACTTAACTGATGTTTTCATTTTTTTTCTTGAAGTTTCACACTTGCTTATAATATTCCAGAGAGATAGGGCAGAGACTTTTCATGTAAATAGCTGTCTGCTATTTAGTTGGAAAGCATTCAGTATAAAAAAGAAAACATAAGTAGATATGTACTTTCATAGTGCTGTATAATAAAATTTCTGTAATTTTGTGGATTTTCTTCTACAAGTGATTTTATTGAAATCTTAAAATGGAATCATAGAATAATTAGCTCAGATAGTACTTTGTTCTTGAAAATTGACCATTAGTATTTAGGGCAGCAGTTCTTCATTATGACTTTATAAGTTGTATCTCTCTCTTTCAGAGTGGTTGTTTTCTCCTTTCTTTACAGTTTAACTCAATATTATTTTTGGTGCTTTTTAGTACAAACTTTTACTTGTATGATTTACTTCAAACTATCTGAGTAAATATGTCTGAGGTTAGTATGCTACTATTGCTTTTCTTGGGTGAGGGTTTCTTTTTGAGACAGAGTCTCACTGTGCAGTTCAGGCTGGTCTTGAACTCACTTTGTAGCCCAGGCTGGCTTCGAACTTGAAACGATCCTCCTGCCTCAGCCTCCAGAGTGCTGGGATAATAGACATGCGCCACCACAACCAGCACTGTTGCTTTATTAAGAAAAGTATATTATTTAAAATGTGAATACAAAAATACTAGGCCATTTTTGCTGTCTTTAAGTGTAAAAGTTGAATCTGGATTAAGATTATTATATAGAGAGAATTTACACAAAATTCTGTTTTCACAACTAATTCATATTCTGAATATGCTTTTCTTTATTTTGAAATAAGATGAATCTTTGGGAAAATTTCAACTATTGGAAATAAAAGCAAAAATTCAGAGTTGCCTTTTTAGGCCAGTTGGAATGGCCAAAAACTTTAGATTGATTTACTTGTCATAGTATTTTCTTACAAGTTTGTATCTGTGTGTACGTGTAATCTTTGGACTCTACATAGCAGCCTTGTTGGAGTTATTTTTTAAAGTCTTATTCTTAGAATACAACATATAAAAATACTTAACCTAAAAATAAATATTTTTACTCAAACAATAATTTACAAAATGAGAACAAATCTAGCTGACAGCTTTTTAAAAATATTGAAAAATCTTAGCTGTTCAACACTTAAAGTAAGGTGAATTATCTTGCTTTAAGATTGTTTTATATGACAAATGTATTGAGTTACGTTCCCTTAATGAGTCAATCTGTCTGAAATTCACAGGTTTTACCTAAAATTGTACAATGTTTACAAAATCCCTTAAATCCATAATAAATGGATGAATGCAAGTTTGACAGCAGTAAGGTAGTATGAGATTCTTGCTCATCTCTTAATGTGTGAGAGCTAACAGATGATAATTGTATCATGTAATAATTCTACAACTGTCTAGACAAAGAAAATATCTATTGTTATTTCTTTACCGTGAACTTCTAGCCATATCCTTGTATACCATATTTCCCAGTTTAAAGCATGGATGACCTTGGTTTTCTTACATTGTGCCTTTTATACTTGACAGTGGCTTGGATGTTTAAGGCCTTCAGACAAGATATAAAGTCTTTCATAGTCACAAGAAGTAAAAGGTATCTGACTAGAAGAGAATACGTGGGGAAGTGCCTTGTTGGCTGTAATTTTGTTGTCATTTCAAGTACTGTGGTGGTATAATTGATGTGACAGGGCTGGGCTTTAAATGTAGTCCCTTAGCTTGTGCTCACTTTCAGTTTTACTTTCTCTGTCATTCATTTTGATTAGGTAAAATTTAGGTTTCAAACATATGCACACCAATGAGGGCTGTTGGTGTAAGTTTCATAATGATGTATTTTAATAATAAAGATGCAAAGTTAACATTTTTCTTTTACTGCTTCATGAAAATTGCAATAATTGGTGTCACCTTACATTACAAGATAGAGGGTGGTATGCTGATGGCACAATCAGCAGGAGGCTCTTTTTTATTAATACTGTAATTAAATGATTTTTTGGAAATAGGCCAGAAACAGATGCAAGTTGATCATGCCTTGTCCACTGTTGCCTGGCATCATCACTTGTGTTTAAGGAAGAATTGACCTGACACCTTGTTTTTACAGGTTGTTATTGATGCCTTCAGATTGATCAATGCTAATATGATGGTCTTAGGACATGAACCAAGACAAACAACTTCAAATCTGGGTCACTTAAATAAGCCATCTATCCAGGTAAGAGCTGTATTTGATAATGTGTTTAAACTGTTTTGTGTTTTAAAAACTTCTATAGTCATCTTAAGATCTAATTCTTAGCGTTTTAATTTGCTTGCAACTAATTTTTGTGTTTTAAAAGAATTACAGGATTATGGTAAAAGTAAGATTTGATCATATGTGAGTCTACTTATAGTATAATATTTATAGTTTCCCACTATATTTTGAGGGTGCCCTTTTGGGGGTATGGTAGGACTTTTATATTCAGAGGCATTTCATTTGGAGGAAGTTGGCTATCATCATTGATTTATCAGTTCATAGACACTTCTCATAATAGAAAATAATGGGAAAACTGATAAATTTTTTAAAACCCCTATAAAGAGTTCTTAAATATTATTTAAAGCTTTCTACTGTTATGTTTAATCTTTACCTTTAAGGTAAATCACATAAAACATACCTATCCATTACTTTTGATGAGAATTCATATTTTGTTTTATCTAGAGATCTCAGTCAACATTGTTGGAATTACTGGTATCCAGACACTTACTATCCTCTTGAGTGATGAATGTTTTCTTTGTATCATTCACATGCCTCATTGTTTAAATACAAACTTATATCATCTGCAAAAATTATTTCAAATGTCTTTTTAAATGTACCACAGCCTGTGTCTCTGTGTTTAATTACTTCTCTAAAGATTAATTAAAAGGACAAAAATAACATGTTTGGTTAAATAGGAGGTGTAAGACAAGGACATTATCATAGTTATTGCTGTTCCCTTCTGAAACCTGGTTCTGCCGTGAGGTTGTCTTTGGGGAATTGTGGCTTTGACAGTTAACTGTGGTTAAGCTTTGGTTACACTTTGATAACTTTGTACTTTTAAAAGTTTAATTTTGTAGCAGTCACTCACGTGAAATCTTCATCAAAGGAAAATGTTTTGTTTCAAAGAATTGAAGTGTGTTGTTTTCAAAAAAAATTTTGCAAGTCAGAGAAAAGTGCAAACTGTAATGAGCAAAACACATCACCAGTGATTTTGATTGGGCACAGACAAGCCCGTACTTGTGTGTTTCAAGAGAATATATTATTGGACCTGTTTAGCTTGTGATAATGACCTTTCTTATAAACCCCCATAGCATCATACCACTTCATTATTTTTTGCAAAAGGCTAAATAGCACCTCACAATCCAAAATGATTATGATCACTACATGGTATATTTCTGTCAGAAGTTTTTACTAATTGCAAGTCAACAGCCACCTGTTGCAGATTTCATTTTTAAATTAAGACACTGCTTTTTAACCTTGAAAGTTGAGTGTAATTGATACTGATATTAAAATTATTTCTTTCTACACCAGGCTACATTGTAGTTTTTAATTCTACTTTATAGTCTGTAATTTAAGGTGGACCTAATGAAGCAGGTTCCAATCCTAAGCAACCTGTGCATATAACAACTACAGCATCATTATTTTTCCTTTCATTTTTAGTTTGTTTTGCCTTCTAATTAGAATCTGTAAATATATTTATTTCACAGTTTATATAGCGCCCATCAGAATGACATCTATCTGAGTGCTTTACAGTTTTAAGACAATTTTAATACTAAAGCACACAAATGGGATTAAGCCAAAAAGTGATGGAACAAAGCCACACCTTAAAACATTTTCTTATTTTTGTAAGACAAGCTTTGTAAGGAAAGCAACCCTGAAGAGCCTAAAGTTGGTAATATCCATAAGAGAATTTTAATACATCGTAACCAAATTTTAACTTCTGAATTAGAAGTCTTTCAGAAAAAACATGTCTTTTTTATTGGGAAGGGAAAGTTAACTGGTGTTAAAAGAGGGAACCGGCTTCTAAACTAACTTAAGTACTAGGGATAGAAGTCTGACAGCAGCCATTAGTACACATACTAGTGGTCACTAATGATTTTCTAACACCAATTTCTTGAAGGAGGAGAATATTATGATTACCTGTGGACTAATAATTTGAGGAAAGCTCAAAATTATTAATTACAAAAAAGATTATAAAATTGATATAGAAGTTCTTTACTTTGTAAATATATATTTTGTAAATTATGCCTGGGTAGTGAGACTGAGATCTGATTACCTTTGGGTCGTAAAGTTTTGATTGTTTTTCTTGTTTTTCCTTGTGTATATTTCTAGTGAAACATAGGACTTTTAGAAAATATTACTTTTGCAGGTTGTGGTAGTACATGCCTGTAATCCCAGCACCTGGGAGGTTAAGGCAAGAAGATTTCAAATTCAAGGCCAGCCTGGGCTGCATAGTGACTTCAGGGTCACATGGGCTATGTAATGAGTTCAAAGCTGGCCTAGACTACATAGCAAGACCTTGCCCTACCTACCCCAAAGTTAGTTTTAAAACACTAATGACAGGGCCCTGGGGATTTAGCTCAGTGGCACAGCGCCTGCCTGGCAAGCTCAAGGTCATGAGTTCAATTCCCGGTACCGGAAAAAAATAAAATAAAATAAAACACTAATGACAATGTTGAAGTAGCTAATAAATAAATTTTGTTTGTATGTTTTATATAAGGGAAGCTATTAGTCCTGGTAGAGAAATAAGTCTAATACATAAATACTACTGTAGGCTTCTATATTAATATATGAATTTTTATATTATTTTGTACCTGAAACAGTTATTACTAAATAGCTACAATTTCAAAGTTAGTAAGCATTTATTTTGGAACTAAATGTGTAAAACTATTTCATTTAATACTGCTCACTGACATTTTAGATCCTTAAGGTCACAATAAATTTGCAGACTGGATGCCAGCCTCATGAAATTTTGGTAAATATTGATGCATCATTCGCTTTGCTAGGCTCCCTGTGGAGCCTCTAAGTGTAGCCTTTGGTTCTGCTGCATTTTGCACTACAGTTAAGCTGTTCGGAAAATGTTATTTTTGATAATTATTGAACACAATTATGATACAGTTGTACTGGAATTATTGTCATTTTGCAAATGAAGCAAGGCAGTTAAAGCCCAGAAAATTGAGTTGCACATGTTATTCAGTGAAATTGGTACTCATAACTTGATCTCATTTTTCTATATTATAATTAGAAATTTAATTAATTTTGGTATAGATGACGTAGGTATACAGTTAAAATTTAAAAAGACAAAAAAGGTATTTAGTTAAAACCTTCCCTTCCAATTTTTCCTTCTACAAGCCAGTTTTTCACTGTAGAGGGAATCACAAAACACATGTTTTATTTCTTTTCAGTTCTATTTATATATAGAAAGTTGCATTTGAGAATGTGACTTAATGGATATCATTTAGCTATTTTAAGTTTATTAATATAAAATAATTTAAGGGAAACAAATTTATCTTTAACTCTAAACACAGCATTTTAAGAGCATGAAATGTTTTAAACCTACTAAAGTCTATGAATAGCTTATAATATATAATTCATAAGCTGTGTGTTTTATAACATGCTTGCTTGCTTTTTCTCGGCAGTATACAGAGGTATAATCATAAGTAAACTGGCCATGTGCACTTCTCCACCCACATGAGCCCAGAAAGCTCAGGGCCAATTTATTTATGATTTGGGATGAATGCACTGTGGGCACACACAAAATTGGAAGACTACTTAAATATAGCATTTGATTTAAACTTAACATTTGTCTCATTGTTACACTTGCTGTTCTTTCATGCTGTTTGTGTTAGTTTTATTACTTTTATCTAAATATTTCATCCAGATATTCCATTTCAATAATATAAGTAAAAAGTACATAGATAGTGCCTTTAAATACCAAACTGTGTTTTGGTATTTCAGCAGTACTGTTAATTTCCAAAATGTTAGGCGGTGTATGGGCCCACTGGCTTATGTTTGTATTGGTCCCAACTGTCACAAGACTTACTACCGTGTGGAATTCTGCAATTAGGGCATTGCGTAAAGGTACTTGGATGAGGGAGCATCCAGCCCAAGTTTGTCTTCCCAACCAGGCTATGCCAGCTTAGAGAACTAGGTACATTTTTCAGATTCTGCACTCAGAAGGTGGACCTCCTAATCTGTTTAAATACAGATTGAGCGAAGCCTTCTTTACTGCCACTTTTTGATTTGCACACTATCTTTTTTATACACTAAAATTTAATTCACTGCTTCTATGAGTATTGAAGTAGATAGTATATAATAGATACTCTTATTATCTTAATTTTATATATCGACCATGTAAAATCAGCCCTTGCTTCCTGTAGGGTTTCATAGCTCGCTTTCAGAGCAGATATTTTACTTGTTGGTGAAGTAATCTTTGCTAGCAAAGCCTAAAAATGCGATTATGCTTTTTTTTATCATGCAGATCCATAAAGTGTATAGAGTTAATCAAGAATTTGCTAACATGCATTGTAGCATCATATGTTAGAAAGAACATGGCCTATGGAATCAGAGTGACTGGGGTTCAAATGCCAAACCCAGCCTTTTACTAGCTATAAACTGAGACAAAGTAAGATTTGCGTCTTATTTTCCTTACCTGTCAGTATTCATATGAAATCAGCCTGCTTTGCTGATTGTTGTAAGAATTAGAAGGTGTGATGTATAAAGCAAAGGCTGGGTGCTCATTAAATGTTCACTTCCCTACTACTTTGTCTATCTGAGCACCTTAAGATCCATTTAGAGAGAGCAGTGGTTCTTTTGATTAGCATTGTCTTCAGATTCCTGATAGTTAACATCAAAGCCCTTTTTGCTTTTCGTAGTTACTAAAAATTTTCCTAAGTTCAATATCTGTATTTTCTTGTCTTCTGAGGCCAATAGATAGTTTTTTAGGTCCCCCAGAATATTGTTCTTAAACACCATTGAACATTTGTTGCTAGAGTTACATGAATGAACAGTTGTGAATGAATGTAGCAGATCCAGGGTGATTTTTTTTAATAGTTTAGTTGGTCTTTTTAAAATTATGATTGGCCTAATTGTCTTGGTGATTGAGTGATGAGAAAAATTTCTGGATAGTAAGATTGCATATCACTGAATAAGAGCATAAGCAAGATAGACACAGTAAAGAATAAACCTTGTATTGTTAATTTAGAGATATGCCCTGGACATAGTTATTTCAGTTGAATAGAACTGAATTAGGGAAAAGGGAAACCCAGGTTAACACACTCCCACTAGCTTGACCTACTGCTGGTGCATGTATGACTGTCCCATCTGGTAGCTTGTACCACTGGTGATACAAATGGACCTAGTTACTTTTATTGGTATTTTTACTAATAAAATTAATAACAAGCTACTTGATATAACAGTCATGCATGTATCACCAGTGGCTCAAGCCACGTGACAGTGAGATATATGAATTACAGTACTGTCATGACATGTTAATGTGAATGAAGAAACGAGGGCATTATTATGCTTTTTTACACTTTTCTTTTGAAATACCAGAGCTCCATACATATCATAGAATCACATTTAATAAACTTTGAATGGGTAATTTATAATTTAAATCATGTTGTGATCAAGCCTTAAATCTTTGATCAAGGCTACTGCTGCCTCTTGATTTGTGAGTCTCTATATCATCCTTTGAAGAATGTTTCACTCATTCTTTGAACTTCATTTCTAAACTTGTAACTGAGAAAAATGTTTTAATTTAATCTTAGTTTGGGGTAAAATGTCCATTTTAGAAGATGGTAAGAGTATTATGTACAGAATATGTCAATAGTTTCAAACATTGCTCTTTTATTAGGTAAAAATATTAATTTATCCCTTTTAAATCATTTTATCTGTGCAGGCATTAATTCATGGACTAAACAGACATTATTATTCCATCACCATTAATTATCGGAAAAATGAACTGGAACAGAAGGTAATATTAAATTTTTATTTTAGAAGAGCAAAAACTTTTTAAAACCATTTAAACTATTACCTGCTATCTGATTTAAATTTGAATTGTTGACTTGTTTTGTTTTCAAATAATTTTCTACTCCTGATGAATTACAGCATAAAATAAAAGAATATTTTATTGAAAGACTTTTTTCGTAGTTGGTAGGTACTAAATTGGGAGAGAAAGTAGGAAATGAAGCAAGTATTTATGTTTTATTTCCCTAGTTCTGTAGTTTTTCTAACATTCCCTCTAATAGAATGACCTTTTGTAATTCAGCTACTAAATATATAGCTTTTCAAGTATGACAATACTAAATCTTGATTCTGTAGTACTTCTTTAAAACTACACCATTTATCTACAGTAAGTTAAGGACAGTTAAAGGTAAAAATTTAGGGCTTTCAAATGTTTTAGGCTAGAGTTTTACTCATTTTTATAGTGGACTAGTTTCATGTTTAATTGCTCTTTCACAGTGTCTAGCATTTAGTGGATTTTGTATTTTATTTCTAGAATGATTTACTGTTTTTCTCTCACCTGTTGTCAAATATTTAACTCTGCCTCTTACTTTTTGAAATTATAATCTGAACCACTTTCCCCCCTTTACTATCATAATTAGTCATCCACTAAATTAACTTTTTATATTTCTTTCTGAAAAAAGAATTTTTAAAAACTTCTTAAGGACACTGAATGTAGTATTGATAGCTAGTAAGTTTTGGCTATTACCCACAGACAAGCCTACATGTAAGTATTCAAACAGTAAACACCATCTTTCATACTAGTTGAAGCTATTTTTCATACAGGTGCTTCTGGTTTATATGGTAAATGAAAGGCAGATTGATTCAGGCTCTCCATACCTACCTTATTTTAAGTCAAGTCATTTTCATCTTTAATTTCATTTATATATTGGGGGAGTCTATATTAGATTCTCCTTGAAAGAAGAATCCTATATATAAAAAACAAAAGAAACTTGTTTTTTAAAAGTCAAAGCCACTCATGTACTTACCCAAAGGGTGCAGCTGTTTGAGTACAGTGATGAACAAGGGGAGTAAGGGACCAGTTTCCCCTTGGCAGGAGGGGCCTCCCTGAGACTGCTCAGCCAGCCCCTAAAGTACACTGGTTCTAACTACAAAACAGCAACAGTCGTTCTGTAGCCACTGTCTCCCCTCCCCCGTCATAGTTTTCATCAGTCGTGGAAAGAAAAGCAGTAAAGCTTCTTACTCAGTGATAGTTTTCAGTTCAAGAAAATTTGTACAGTAAGACTTAAACATAAATTTTAAAAGTCTATGAATGTCTAAGAATATGTTTTTGGAATTTGAGTCCACTTTGAAAAACATTGAACTGAGGTTGTTAGTTTCGTGATCCCTAGTGTAGTGTGCAGCCCTCGTTTGCCAGTGTGATTACAGATTGTGCAAATCTGTGATTTATTTCCGAGGTTCCTGGCTTTTCATTGTAACACTGAAAAAGACTTCTAAGGTTTTAAATTCTTGACATAATATTAGAATTTGAAGAAATATTTGAAATTAATAGTCACTTAATAAATGAGGTATCTTACCTCCTTATCTTGGCATGTGAAAACCTGATTATATGAAAAATTAGCAATTCTGCATGTAAAATAAGTTTTAATTCATTCATTTATATATATTGTAAGCTCTAATTAACTGTTGTCATACAGCAGTGATGGCGAACCTTTTAGTGCTTTCAGTGATAACACATAACCCACTACGTCATGCATGCTATAGATTCACCACTGCTGCTATGGAGTCTGGACCCCAGGAAACTTGAAAGTAACCCAGCAAAATCCCTGCCCTCTTGAATTTTTCTTTAGCAGGAGAGAAATGCAGTAAGGAAGAATACCAGATGTTCATAAGCATTGTAAAGATAATAAATAAGGGAAGAGAGAA
The DNA here is from genome assembly GCF_000276665.1 of Chinchilla lanigera. Classification (NCBI taxonomy): domain Eukaryota; kingdom Metazoa; phylum Chordata; class Mammalia; order Rodentia; family Chinchillidae; genus Chinchilla; species Chinchilla lanigera. The sequence goes on along the minus strand of NW_004955449.1, from coordinate 12,322,873 downwards.
TTTTTAGATAGTGTAAGATGGCATTTTTAGATAGTGTGATTAGAGCTAGCATCTATCTGAAGAAAAGAGAAAGGTAAGTCATGAAAGATCAGAGTATCCTTCAAGGGAGGACAGCAAAGCAAAAGCCATGGGGATGGAACACTGCTTAGACTATATTAGTATAGCTTTAGGATTGTTTCTAAAACTATATTCCTTTTTCTATGTATTCTTTCTAAAATGTATTTGAATTAATGAATTGAAATTTAAATTCATTAATTTCAAAATTTTTTTGTGAATTTTTCTCAAGACAAGTGAAGGGATCATCTTTAAGGCAGGAAAGTAATTGTTTTCTTTATATTTTTTTAGATGTTGCTAAATTTGCATAAGAAGAGTTGGATGGAAGGTTTGACACTTCAGGACTACAGTGAACATTGTAAACACAATGAATCAGTGGTAAAAGAGATGTTGGAATTAGCTAAGAATTATAATAAGGTGAAACTTATTTCTAACATTTACTTTTTAGTAATTTTTGGAATATGTATGATGAAATGCCAAGCAATTGTATAAATATAAATAGTTAAAAATAGAAAGGCTTCTTTTATAGATGAAACAGTAAATATTTGTTTTGTATGCTATCTTGTTTCATATATATCACTGTTGTTGTGATAAAGCGGCCACAGACAAGACATAAACAAATGAAGGTGGCTGAATTCCACTAAAATAGGCAGCTGGCCAGAATTAGCCCATGGGCTGTCATTTGCCAACCCCATTTGTAGAGCATGTAATGTAGTTGCACATTTGAAATTTTTCCATTATTCAGAGAATTTTTCTTGAAAGGGGAAAAGGGGGATATAGACAGCAACAATATTTAATACTTGCTGCATATAGTTTATTTTATGAACTTTTCTATTTTCAATTTGATTTTTAAAAGTCTGTTTAATAGGTTTTGAAAAAATACTATATGCCAGGCATCAGAGATATGGTTAAAAAGAGAGAGAGAGAAAGAGAGAGAGAGACACATACAAAGTCTCTTTTCCTTAAGGAACTTACATACTGAAGGGGAAACAAGGTAAATAAATAAATAAATAAATATGACATAATATTTTTTGATTAGTGCTATAAAAAAAATAAGATGATACAAGGAAGAGTAACTAGGGAGACCACTTTATGTGAGGATGTTTAAAAAAGTTAATATTTTGCAAAGTCTCCTGAAAATGTTTTGTAACTCAAAATATATGTGGCCAGGATCATGTTTTTGTTCAGATTTATGTTTCTCACACTTGAAACATCACTAAAAAGCATCTTCCATGTTATGTTAGTTAGCTAGGCCTGCCATTTATGTGCAATACTTTATATTTTCTTTCTCATGTGACTCCATGTTACTGTGTTCCTAGTAGAAACAAGAACTGATAAAAATAGAGCATGTTTAAATTTTTAAAATTATTACAATAAAAGATACTTTGCCATTAATTCCTCTCAAAATATTCCCCCATGCTTCAAACACTCATATCACATTGTTCTTGTCACTGTGTGAAGTAGTTCTGAAAGTTCACTTTCATGAGTATTTTTAAGAGTTGGGATTTAAAGAAAATACGGTGAATTTTGCTGGCAAGTGCCATCCAGTGGAAAGGCCAGTTCCTAAAAATGTTACCGTGTGTCCTCATCCACCTTATTCACAAGATCTGGACCCATATGACTTCTTGCTCTTCCCCGAAGTCAAAATGACTGTGAAAGGTAAATGTTTTGAGTAGATTCAAGATACTAAAGCAGCCACAAGAGTGCAACTAAGGACAGTCACAAAGTAGGCCTTCCAGAACTGCTTAGGGAAGTAGCAAGAACAATGGCGTAAGTGTGTTTGAAGCAAGGAGGGTATTTTGAGGGGGAGTGATACCAGTATATACTTTATTTTAATAAATTGTTTTAATAAATTCACTGTATTTTATAGTCATGCTCATATAGAGACAGCATATGTCCATACCTACAAATTGTACTCCACTGATGAGTTAAATGTATATACACTTTACAAAACAGTTATTTTTTTTTTCTTGAAGGAAAAATAGGGAAATACAGTTTTATAAATGGGGAGGGGAAGAAGAGTGGGGAGTAGGGGAAGAAGTGTTGGAGGGAAGAGAGGGGAAAGGGACAAAAACAAAAAGAATTTATGTTTTATATACATATACAAGTCCCCCAAGATGAATGTGATTATTCACTGCAAACATGTAAAAATTTAAAAATACAGTTACACATAATGCAGTGTTTCATTTGAAAATATTTACTGAACATGTATACAAGTTGTAGTGGAAAACAGAGATCCTTGCTTCATTTAAAACATGAGCAGGAAGATAAGTTCTTAATTAAAACACTAGGCAAAAATTGGTCTGTATTATAACACCTTACTATTCAAATTATCCACAGACCAGCTGTATTAACGTCATCTGGCATCAGGTTAGAAATACAGACTCTCGGGGCTGGGGATTTAGCTCAGCGGCACGGCATCTGCCTGGCAAGCACAAGGTCGGGAGTTAGATTCCCGGTACCGGAAAAAAAACAACAACAACAAAAAAGAAATACAGACTGTCAGATCTTCTGGCTTAGAATTTACATTTTAACAAAGATATCCAAGAGATTTGTGTGCTCTTAAAATTAGACATTACAAAAACACCGTCATAGAGAAACCCATGCAAAATCGTGTAGGAGTTCAGAGGCTCTGACATACAAACACAATTTGTTCCAAGTTACTAAGAACAGTATTTGAACTAGGCATTACAGGATAAGTGAGATTTAGACAGATGAATATAAGAAAAATATATGTTATAGGCGAAGACTGAGAGCAAACACACAGGACATATTCTACAGTCCCAGTATTCTAATAATAAATATCCAAAGGAAATTAGATCAGTATATCAAAGTGAAATTTCAGTGATCATTAGAGCAGTATTCACAGTAGCTAAGATAGGGAATCAACCTAAGTGTCCGTCAGCAGATGAATGTATAAGTAAGGCATAAAGAAGGAAATCCTGCCATTTGCAACACCATGGATGAACTTGGAGGATATTCTAGTAAATGAAATAAGCCAGGAATAGAAAAATAAATTGTTGAGCTCAGAAGTAGAGAGTACAGTTGTGGTTACCAAGGTAAGTGATGGGAGTGATGGGAAGGAGAGAGGGATAGTGGGGATAAAAACAAGCACAGGAAATGTTTAGGAGTAATGTGCATCACTAGAATACATAGTGTACAAGGGTGATAGGAATTTTAAGCTGTTGAAATCAAGTTAATAGTATTTAGAATATCAGAAAAAGTTATTTTTATTCAGAGACATGATATGCCTACACATGACTTTAAAAAAATTTTTTTACAACAGGGTAGAAATCTTCTAAGAGGAAGTTTGAATGGGAGATGGTGTCTAAGAGGAGTTTGCTATTATCCAAACAAAAGGAAATTGTCTAGGTTACTGTAGTAGCAGTAAGTATGGGGGCATTCGTAAGGAAGGTGTAGCATAGATGAGGAGGAAGAAGTCAAAGATTAATTCAAAATTCCCTGTCTAGGGTACTAGAGATAATGTTACTACCATTAACATTTCCAATTTAGATAGAAGCGGTGAGGAAAGGAATAGAGTTAATTTTTAAATAGAGAGTTAGAAATAGGGGACTAAAAATGAGTACTCTAGCGAGCACTAGAATTCAAGATTTCAGGGATATAGTTAAAAATGATACTGTTTCTTACACCAAAAGTTAGATTTCCTTTTTAAATTAATTTTACAAAAAAAATTATCCAAGAGACAGTATATAAGCAAGTTTTTGGTGGCGCACACCTGTAATCTCAGCACTCAGGAGGCTGGGGCAGGAGGATTGCTGTGAGTTCGAGGCCGGTCTGGGCTACAGAGTGAGCTCAAGGCCTGCCTGAACTGCATAACAAGACTCCGTCTCAAAAATACTGAAACAAAACAAAACAAAAGGCAAGTTTTGTGAGAGAATTGAGTTTGGAAATAATGTTAATGGGCTCATACAGACTAACTTTCAACAGAATTAGGTTTGGGTTTAACAAACATGCCCTGAAGAATATATAGCGCTTTAAACTGGAATCCCTACTAGTGGTAGATTGTAAATTTAAAAAAAGACAAAGGGAGAAAATTGTTTATTCTGATATTCCTTTCATGCTCTGGAGATTTAAAAAAAGTTGTTTCCCATTTAAAATAGTTAACTTGTAGCCAGGTGTGATGGCGCACACCTGTAATCCCAGCACTGGGGAGGCTGAGGCAGGAGGATTGCTGCAAGTTTGAGGCCAGCGTGGACTACATAGTTAGTTCAAAGTCAACTTGAACTACATAGGGAGACCCTGTCTCAAAAAAAAGGAAAAAAATATTTTTATAAATAAAAGTGTTGTCATTTAAGCTATTATTCAGCAGACGACAGGAATGTTTTTCATTTCTGTGTAATATACATTTAAGTAAATTCATATTGGCACCACTGCCAGGGAGTAACCTATTTATGGTTACTGCTGCCCATCCACAGAAGTTTTTCCTGTTTTACAGTTTTAAAAAATCTGTAGTACTCCAGAATTTGTAAGATTTGGTTAAAAAATGAAAACAATGTGTAAGCTGTGATATGAAAGAGTCCAAATTTGGGAATGTAATTCCCTGTATGATTGAAAGAAATACGGTGGATTTTTTTTAGTAACACTTAAAATATAAAACGAAAGGCCCTTGCTACCAATTTTTTACAGTATTCTTTTTAATTGGTTGATGTTTTAAAGTAAGGTAATTGCTGTTAGATGCTAGTTAGGTCCTAAAGTGAAAGAAGGGTTAGAAAATAATTAAATTCCTATGTCCCAACTTTGCAATTTCAAGTCTAAATTCCACATAGAAATTGTGCTTATTACTCATTTGATTTTTCTAATTACTGAACTACAACACCCACGGCTCTGTTATTCCAAACCTCCTAATTTATTCATGCCAAGATGCATCTGCTATTTTTTAAAAATTTCGATAATATTTGATTACATATTTGTAAATGAATGTGCAGGTGAAAAAATGAGTTGCAAAAGTATATTTTAAGAATAGCATAGATACAAAAATATGCCTTGTTCAAGCATGTAGCTTTGTAAATTCTGAGATGTGACAGTTTACTTTTCAGATAGATATATTAATTTACTTAGGAATCTGGCAGCAAGTTTGAATATTGCTTTTATATAATTACATATAAAGTATGTAAATATTTGATTAAATTTGATTTACTACAGTAGCTATATCAAATAGGAAAGTGTCTTTTGTGCTAATATAATAAGAAAAAAAGAGGCCAGATCATTATTATTTAAACATGATAGGCTATTTTTGCTATCAAACATAGAAATCCAAGAGAATAAACCAGGCACAATTAAAATTAAGAATTGTGTGTGTAGTAAAAATACCAATAAGTTGGGTAGAAGTTTTAAAAAAAACTCACTGAAGAGAGAGACAAATAGCATGAAACATGAAAAAGTTTCAACTTCATTAAGCAGTCAAAGAAAAAAAATAACTGGAAATTTTTTTAAAACAATAGAGGTTTTAGCTGGGCATGGTGGCACACGCCTGTAATCCCAGCACTTGGGAGGCTGAGGCAAGAGGATCGTTGTGAGTTCAAGACCAGCCTGGGCTACAAAGTGAGCTTAGGGCCCACCCAAGCTGCATAGCGAGACCCTGTCTCAAAAAGACCAAAAAAAAAAAAAAGAAAAAGAGAAAAGTTTTATGAAAATACACTGCTAGTGGGAAGGTAGATGTTGTAACATTTTTAGGGGCCATTTTTAAATGCATATATTTCTTAAAAAGTCAACATAGTCTATCTTAAGCATTTATTATGAGAAATAAATTTCCACAAGAACTAACTTAGAGGTCTGCAACCTATTAGATTTAAAAAATTAAATTGTGTAATAATATGGGAAAAAATTTCCTACCATAATACCTTCCTTCCCTCTTTTCAAAGTGATTTCCTATCTTTAAGTCACCCATATGTCAACACACTGTGTTGATAACAGTGATCTCAAAGGTGAGAGATAGGGGACTTCTATGCTTAATATGACTCCGGAATTTTTTTCAGTTTTTGCCTTTAGCAAGTGTTACTTATATATAAGGTTGTGTTTGCTCAAAATAACAGTGGCTTAAATAAGATAGAAAGCTGTGTCTCTTGCCCTTTTAGGTCAATATGAAACTTCATAGTCCTCAGAGACCCAGATTTATTCTGTCTGTCTGCCCTGTTTTCCTTGTATGGATTCATTCTTTGTCTTGTCTCATAATTCAGGCTGGTTGGTAAAGATTTAACCATCACACCTACGTTCAGCACAGCTGGAAGAGAATGAAAGACAAAGGGGAACATAACCATTTCCTTTCAGGATCTTTTCTATACGTCTGCCTGCCAACCCTGATTTCCTCTGACTGACAGGAACTTAGTCAGATGGACGCACTTTGCAATGAGAATGTCTATGTAATGTCATTTCTCGCTGAGAACACTGAAACCTTTGGTAAAATCAGGACGATGTTACAAAAAAAGGAAGATGAATATTGAATAGACAGCTAACAGGCTTTGCCATAGAAATTTTTTTCAAAAAATTGAACCATAGTTTCTACTACAAACGTATACACACACACGTGTATGTGTGTGTGTGTATGTGTGTGAACATGTTTGCACATATCCATAAGATCTTTAATTTATATCCCTGTTTCAGGTTGTTACATTTTAAAATTTGACTCCCCATAATATTTCTGTGAAGTATCTGCTGTTCAGGACCATCTGGATTTGGCTTTATTATCATTATTCAAGATGAAGATTTAAAATTAATGATTTCTCTAATTGCCACAGAAGTTGCTTTAAGGTCTAGTTACATAAGAGTGTGTTTAAGTAACAGTTGCAGTGCTTATTACCTATGTGGGTAAAGGCACGTTAACCTCTCTGAACCGTTTCCTTTTCTCTTAAGTGAGGTTGTTTTAAGGATTTTGAATAATAGACATAAAGCATCTGATATATGATAAATGTCTTATGAAATTATGGCTGCACCATTTCTATTATTAATATCATTTTTTTACTCTTCCCCCTTTTCCCACGTCTAGTCAATCAATAAGTCATTCTGCTAACTAATCCTTGAGCTAATAGGCTTATTTATGTTGCCACTCCCCCTCCTAACTGGCCTCCATGCTTCTCCAGGCTTTCACAGTCAAACCTAGTTTCTGTTCTGTGCAATGGTTTTTCTGAAATCAAATTGGTTGTGTACCCAAAAAAGAACTGAATGAGAATATATATGGAAATCCTACCCAGTAAGAGTCTAGTATCTAAAAGATATTTTTTAAAAAACTCTTAGAACTCAACAACAAAAAGGACAGCTCAATTCAGAAATGGGCAAAGACTTAGATAGACATTTCTGCAAAGAAGTTATACAAATGGTCAGTAAGCACATGAAAAGATACTCAATCAACATGATTAGTTACTAGTGAAATGCAAATCAGAACCACAGTGATACGTCATTTCATACTCCCTGGCATAGCTATAATCAAAATAATGGAAGATAACAAGTGGTGCTAAGGACATGGAGAAACTAGAGCCCGTGTACATTGCTGATAGGAATATAAAACAGTGCGGCCACTGTGGAAAACAGTTGGGTAGTTTGTCAAAAAGTTAAACATAGGCATCATATGACTCAGAAGAAATTCTGCTCCTAAGTATATACCCAAAAGAAATGAAAAGAAATAGTCAAACAAAAATCTGTACATGAATATTCATAGCAGCATTATTCACAATAGCCAAAGGTAGAGACAACCAGATGAGTGGATAAACAAATCATGACGTATGTGGAATATTACACATCCATTAGGATGGAAGAAATGAAGTACTGCTGCATGCAAAACTTAGGCTAAGTGAAAGAAGCCAGATACAAAAGGTCATATTGTATGATATCACTTATATGAAGTATCCAGAATAGTTATGCCCATAGAGGCAGAAAGCAGGTTAGTTGTCACCTAGGTCTTGGGCAAGGGAGAAATAGGAAATAACAGTTTATTTGTTTTTTGGTTTGGTTTTTTTTGTCTTTTTGAGACTGGGTCTCACTATGCAATTCAGGCTGGCCTTGAGCTTTCTTTGGAGCCCAGGCTGGTCTTGAACTCACAGTGATCCTCCTGCCTCAGCCTCCCGAGTGCTGGGATTACAGGCATGCACCACCACGCCCGGCCGAAATAACAGTTTAATTAGGTTTCCATTTAGGATAATGAAGTGTTTTGAAATAGAAGTGATGGTTGTACAATGTTACAATTGTATGAAATGCCTTTTGAATTGTATACTCTGAAGTATTTGAATTTATGTTAAGGATTTACCTTAATTTTAAAAGGTAAATTGGCCCATGTCACTATCTTGCTTTTAAAAGGTTTTTAACCAACTTGTGTTTGCCTAAACACAAGTCCAAACCTTAATTAGCTCCTGCTTGTCTCTACAGCCTTATTTCTCATGACTGTTACATTGTTGCAGTACTGAATGTGTTGCATTTCTTCTGACTTTCGCCTTTTCTTGCTTCCTAGCCAGAAGCATTTCTTGTCACCGTAACTCCATCCTGATTCCTGCTTTTCATTCAGAGTCTCAGTTCAATGCTTTCTAACTATTGGTTGTTCACCATACCAACACATAAATGCCATGTACTCCTTTATATTCCAGTAGAACTCTCCTCCTGCACTCATTCGTATTTTTTTAGCTTTGTAGTTTTACCACTAATCAGTTAACTTTTTGAATTCAACTATCAAGTCTCATTTTAGCCAGGCACTGTGGCAGTGCATGCTGTCCCAGCTGCATAAGAGGCTGATGCAGAAAGATAGCAAGTTTGAGCCCAGTCTGGGCAACTTAGAGACTTAGGACAACTCCGTCTCAAAGTACAAATAAAAAAGAGCCAGGATGGACCTCAGTGCAAAAGCCCTCAATGTCTAGTACCAAAAAAGGTCTTACTTTATCCCCAACACACTGCCAGATAAATAGCAGATACTCAGCAAACACGTGTTGAATCAATGGAGTGCTGTGATACTTGTATTTTTAGCAAAATTATAATTTTATTAATCATCAGCATTATCTAGTCACTAATACTAACATAATCTTCTAAAATTTTAGGAACTGGTGTGCCCTCAAAAGGACGTGTGTTTCTTACTGATCTTCCCCAGCTGTCCATCATGGCCTACTTTGCCCCCTTTGCTTTCTTAGGACTGACTGGATAAAACATATCCTCCTTAGGTCACTCATGTGTGCCGTAGGTCATTATGTTCTTAAAGTCATACCTTTTCCATGATGGAGTGGGTATTGAGGACAGTTTACTATTTCTAACTTGTTAAAAGAGGTGATTGGTTTACTTTTTAGTACGTTAACTTTACACCTGCTTTCCAGGTTATTCTCATTGTCCTCCTGCTTTCGCTCAGTACTCTTGAACTTGTGAAGTCTCTCTTTACTTCTGTGGCCATACATTCCTCTCCTGACAAGTCTGCTTTGCTGCCTTTGCTTTGGTGGTATTCTTGTTGTTTTGGGTTTTGTTTTCCTTTTGAGAAAGGGTCTCATTATATAGTGCAGACTGGCTTTGAACTCTCTTGTGAAACCCACGCTGGCCTCACAATGATCCTCCTGCCTCAGCCTCCAGAGTGCTGGGATTATAGGCATGCACCACCACGCCTGGCTACTCTTCTATTTTTATAATTTTAAAAAATCTGTTCTGATAGTTTAGCCATGCTAACAGCTTAGAAAATTTTTTCCCCTTTCACTTGGTCTTTATCCTCATCTCCCTTATCTCAGAGACCTTCTCACTCACACTTACCAGGTACCTCAAGTGCTACTGTTTGAGAGCAAAGTGTGGTCTACTGTGCTTTTTGTTTCTTCAGAACACCCTCTCTACAGCTTGGTTTCCAGTGACAGTCTCATTTTTCTAGGCATCAGATATGCTTTAGAGTCTGGACTCTTTCTCCTTGGCTAGGTTCTCCTGTCTCATTGCCAGTCAGTTTCCAGGGCCTGCCTCCTCCGCGTTACCTGTATGCACCACGTGGTGAGTTCTTCCCTGGCAGATCGTGTACACTCTCACCCTAACTTTTCCCCCCAGGAGATTCAGAAGGAACAGTTAGGTCCACTTAGTTACTTCTGTGTCCCCATCATTCTCTTGGAATGCTCTTTTTTTTTTTTTTTTTTTTGTATGTTTCATGTTGCATTTTAATTCAAGATTTATGGGCAAGTGCACATTGAACTCATTGAGAGCAGACAGAGCTTGAAACTCTGTGATAGAAAAATTGCTGGAGTTAATATATCTCATCTCCAAGGAGATAGTGCCTACTTTATATGTCAAATGTTGATTAACTACATTACTGGGATGTTTTAGGAATTCAGTACATTAGTAACATATGTATAAAATATGTGTATGTTGCTGTGTAATGATAGTGGTGGGGAAGTTTTATTGTTCTTCACATTCAAACTTGCTATACCTTCCGTGGTTTTTTAATTGCTTCATGTTTGTTTATTTTGCTTTCCCAAATTTTTTTTCCAAATGTTTTATAAAAAGCCATTTCTTTGAAATTATTCCCTATTTCTATAACTCAGATTTCTTCAGTTATTCAACATGAAAAATAAATACAAAAGTCATGAGATACAGGTAAGATAGTGCATGCCTGTAGGCACAGCTACTCAGGAAGCTGTGATTTCTCCTGCTTCCTCAGCAAGCAAGAGGGTTCCAAGTTGGAGGCTAGCCTAGGCAATTAGTGTGACCCTGTTGCAGATAAAGTGAAAATGTCTGGGGATGTAGCTCAGTGGTACAATGCTTGCTTGCATGCACAAGACCATGGATTCAATCCCCAGTACTGTAAAAAGAAAGAAAAAATCATGAATGAAGTAAAATACATTGTCTTAAAATCCAGTGGCAGTTGCAGAGGTGGTTTACTGGGAGAAATTAGCCTGTTCCATTTTAGCAGTTTGTGCCCTCTTTTATATTAAATTGCTATATTTGTGATATTGGAAATCATGTGCTTAAGTGGGATCCTTGCATGTTATAGGTTGAACAGAGCACATCAGTGGGAAAAAGAAAGCCAAAGGAATAGTTAGAGAAGTATCCAGAATAAGAACCAGATTATCAAAGGAAGGGTTAAGGAAGAAAAAACTAGTGTTGGAATAATTCTAAAGGTGTTTAGAAAGTTCACAGTACTGGAATTGGCCTGGTAGAAGAGATCATTAAAAGTTAGTAAAATGTCAGCAGTCCAATCTATATTTGTTTATGTGTAAATAAAACGGTGAATTTGATGTAAATGTTCCATTTGAGAAACTTGACCATTAACAACAACAACAAAAAATGATTAAGGAGTTTAGAAAGCTTCTTTAAGATAGGGGATATCTCTGGGGGATTGCGATCACATAACAGACCAAATTCCAAGAATTTCTTAGAACTGTGCAGACCGTGCATGATGGGATAGCCATCTGGGGGTCTTTGTTGATAAACTGTTAAAAACGTTTCTAGTGTGAATAGCCACAAACATTTTCAGTGCTTTTTTGTTGGTTGAGTAAACCGAAGAGCACAAATGCAAAAGCAAAATTTGAAGCCAAATCACAGAAGTTGCCATAAACACAGAAGTTCCCTAGTGAGGACACTGCCTGTGCCTGAATTTCATTTGTTTCTGCTGCTACCATTTCTTAATTTTTCCTGGTGACTAGCCAGACGAGAACTGTGAATGAAGACAAACTGGTCTTAACCAGATGGTAGATGAGATATAGGTAACTTATAGGTAGATTGAAAACATTTGTAAGGGTTTGATGTGAGTATCTGTTCTTAGAATGGAAGAGATGTGCTTACTCTTTTGTCATGGGGGTTTGCAACCTTAGGATATGCCTAAATCTACAGCTGCTCCTCATTTCCCAGATGGCATCTATGGCTGGGAGTACTTTTTACCATCTGCACTTCTCAAAGAGTTTGTGAACTCTCTCTTTTAATTATTGGGAATGGAAAAACTAATTGGTAAAGTGGTTAAACGATGTAAAAGATTTTTAAAATTTGTCGGAGCTTTTTATATCCTGTTTAACCTTTCAGATAAAATTAATACTTTAAGGCTTTTTGACCTTCATCTTTGTGTATCTGTCATTTTTGATATTTGTAATAATCCGAAATACTTCCTAATAACCACTTTGTGTGTGGATTGGTATTTTGAGCCAAATTCCAAAACTCTTGCCTCCTTCCAATGCTGTAGTAAGTACTGTTGTTGGCATGTGCACAGAACAGCCAGCTGAATGGAGATGGAGTACAAACTTAATTGTCCCATTCATCTAATATGCTTTTAAGTCAGTAAAATATAATGTCACAGTTTGTAAAAGTAATTTAGAAAGGCAAACTCTAAGTACATGTTAATGTTTCCTTAAAAGATAGGAAAGTGGGAGAAGCAATTTCCCAGTGAAGCTGTACTTTTCATAACTAGCTGAGAATAATAGAGTGACATCTGACTCTAAAAATGAACATATTTTCTGTCTAGGGAATTCTAGATTTGGAGTGTTATTAACTTTTATTTTTCCTTCTTTCAAGCTTATGAGTCATAAATGTAATTCCCAATGATTTCCTGTAAATAAATATCCTCTAGTAATCAGGAGATACAATACTTATTCACTGTCTTTTCTCTTTAGGCAGGTTCTATTGGGGAAAATTCTCTAGAGTTTGTCCATTTATAAAATTAGACACTTGCCATCTTTGCTCATTTTCAAGTTCTCTGTTTACAAAACTATTAAGAAGGTGTGAAATGCAGCCAAACTTCCCAGTTTATGGGAAATGTCTGATGATTGCATTTCCTACATGTTCATTGTTCACACATGAAGAAATTTGGCAGCTGTGAGATTATTAAGTTTAGAGTATCCAAGTCTAGCCCTCACTGGGATTTTGTTCTCCTGCTTTCTGCCACTGCCATTTCACCCTCTTTGTAGCCATCTTTGTGGTAAGTGCCGTGGTGGCATTTCATAAGGTTGGTGATCATTATTAAATGTTCTTGTTTTTCCATTTATCGGATGGTATGAATAAATCATGTCCTAAAAATTTACTTGCTATAGTCCTATCTTCAGTCCATAACATACCTAAACTCTGAAGGTTCCGTAAGCTTAGAATTCTCAATAAAAATTTTATGCTAGTACCATAACGGGAGGGGAAGACAGTGGTAATAGCTAATCTAATGTAGTAATAATTTAAGAATTATTCTGCTAGAAAGTTTATGATCATACACATCATCAGAGTTGGAGCTAACTCTGAAAGTAGTAGAGAGCAGTTTGCATGTTTTTTTGCGTAGATTTAATTTTGATTTGTTTTTAATTTAAGTAATTATTTTGATATTGAAAACTTCAAATTGGTTTTTTATAGTTATTAAAGATTACTCATGTAGAATAGTGAGATTTTTCTGAATACAGGTACATATACTGTTACTTTAGAGATTTAAAGATGTGAAGAGATTAACATGTGATTTGTTAAGTATATTTTAAGTCAGAAACCCCTTTGGTCCTCAGTACTCTTAGGTAGGTATTGGATATTTTTGTCAAGCCACAGGCTGGCTTGACAAAAGAAAAGGAGACAAAGAAATGGGAAGAGAAAACTACTGTGAAAGTAGGAAAAGAAGCTAGTATAAAACTGTTTAGCATCTTAGTGACATAAGAGGCTAGTTCAGATATTTCCATCCCCCAATCTCTTAAAAAACTTAGTAAGGGTTTTCAGGTAACTGTTTTGCAGGTAGTTAATATAACCATTTATCGATTCAGTTTGATATTTTCAATACCTTTTACATGTTCTTTGGTCTGTTTTCAAATGGTGGTTGTAACAGTTTTCATTATCCTGAAAGTTACTCTAAAGATTAGCAAAATTGATTTTTGATCAATAAATTATTTGAATAAAAGGTTCTATAAATGAAAAATATGATTATTATTATTTTGGTAATTATTACTTAGTGGGAAAAGTAAATGTAGAATTTGAACTGCTGTCCTTTGCCTTTCATTCACAGGCTGTAGAAGAAGAAGATAAGATGACACCTGAACAGCTGGCAATAAAGAATGTTGGCAAGCAGGTGAGGAGCACTGTAATAGGTTACACATTCTTATAACAACGTGCTCTTATAGAGTTAAAACAATTTTAGGGCCTGTGGTTTTTTTCCTGTCTGTTCACTTTGTGCTTTTCTTTTGTCAAACAAATATGGTACTAATTTCAAGAATCACTGAATTTATTTGATGTCAAATTCTGTTTACTAGCTATAGAGAATAAATCACAAATCTGTATGTATGACATACTATCTTTAGGGAAGGTCATTTACTAGCAACAAATTGAGACACGGATGTCCTGAGTTAATGTTTGCAGTATTATTTTTGCCATAGATCAAGATTTACCTCATATATTATATTTTTAATGATATTTATCAATATGTAAGTAATGTACTTGAGAAATCTTATAACTCTTGGTTATACTGAGTGAAGAAAAAGGGCTTTAAGTATTTGTTCTTTCACTTTTCTAAGATAAATATATGTTTTAGTCTCTATTATGTGAGGGTAAGGGGAACATACCAACCAATTAAAGGAATCTACAGATTAATTAGACTGTTTTTTAAAGAATGTTGATTACTTTTTTTTCGTTTCATGGAACATGGTTATCATATTGCTGATGTTGGCAGAATCTTGATATTTCAGATGCAAGACACTAAGCTGTCTTTGCTTTCAGCCATCCTACCATATGCTCTGATCCCATCACATCTCACAAGCTATGTAGGTTTGGGCCAGGACCATTCTTGGATGGGAAATCTCTAAGAATCACCCAGCTGCCATAAGAAGTAATATAGATAACTGATAAATGAGTTACCAAATCACTGTAAAACCAATTACTTCAACAGAGTTGTAGGGGCAGAGGTCTGACTTTATCATATATCATGAATGAGGAAAACATCTCAATACATTCTGAATATTATAATTTAAAAATGAGTATCTCCAAAAACCAAAATGAATTGTAGTTCATCTTATTTTCTCATCGTACATGATAGCCACGCTGTCTTTTTTCACCACTTATTTTAAAATGTATTATTAGATCACCAATTTGGAGCCTTTTTACCTTTCATAGATTTTGAAGTTGAATAAATTGTTTTCTGAGGCTGCAGTTTCTTGATGTGGATTTTAGTTAACAGCAGCAAAATAGGACTAAATTAAAAGTGGAACTGAAAAATACATAATTGACAAAGCTTAATAATCATCAGGATAATGTTTTAAAATGTAGTAAGTATCTCATCGGTTTGGCCCACCTCGTGGCAAAAGGAAAACTGTCTGTAATGGATTTAAACCAGTATCTTTTTCCCTTGTCAGTTTTGCTCAAATTTTTTTTTACCAAAAATGCACTAAGGCTTATTTCTGGACTAAAGTGTAATAATAATAATAATAATAATAATAATACTGTGGTCTAGTCACTTAAAATTATTTGTAGTGTGTCGTATCTCTGGGTTCTTCAAAGAAGTCAGGGTGTTGAAATTATAGGTTAGAAAAGCACACTCAGTTGCTTCTCGGCCTTTTGGCTAAGCCCAAGTGAAAAGCACAGTCAAGAAGTAATTTCAGTGATGGACATTTGTAAAGTTAAGAATCTTGCGCATTTTAATAATGCTCATTAGGAACTAATGATTTAAATTATTTTTTGTTATGTACAGTATGTATCCTTTATTTCAAAGCTTTTGAATTTAGTTAAAATACTTAATTAACCCCAAACATAAATTAAGCATGTTAATTATTTTATTACAGTGCAGTTTTAAGCTTTATTATTTTTAACTGTTTCAAAATAGATTTGACTAGGTTTAAAGAAATGTACCTATGTAATTCTCTGTATTTTTCTGAAATAGCTGCATGAAACATTCTTAACATTTAGAATAGCTCCAAATTGTATGTAAATTTTTCAACCACAGTGACTTTAGATGCAAGAATATTTTCTGAATCACTTAAAGCACTATTCTTAAAGTATTGAAATTATACAAAATTCTTATTTTTATCAAGATGCAAAGAAAAAGTGATAGGCATTCACATTATACTTTTACTTATTTGTATGTCTGCTCTGAATAAAACACTCCCTTAGACATTTTATTTAAAAACGTGAACTGTAGAGAATACATACACGGACATATATACACACACAAATACACTTTTTAAAAAATCAGGTGCTTTTGAGCTTTATAGAATTAGCTGTTGCCCTTTATAAAAATCTCTGTTATGGAATTATAGCATTGATTATATAAATCAAACTTGCACTGAGTGACTCATTTATTACTTTATTAGTTACTTAAGTTTTTTAAAAAACAGATTTAGAACCCTAAGAAGATAACAGAATATTAAAGTTAAATTGTAAAGTATGTAAACATTTAGGTTTCTTTCTTAATTTCATCAGCTACTAGAAAACATCTAAGTAATTTATGTACCAGTAATAGAGTTCTATGTTTTTCTTTTTTTTTCCTTTAGGATCCCAAACGTCATTTGGAAGAACATGTGGATGTACTTATGACTTCAAATATTGTCCAGTGTTTAGCAGCTATGTTAGATACTGTTGTATTTAAATAAAAAAATGCAAAAAGCTTTCAGTGCAACTTCCAGTACATAGTCCTCTCTTGTTCCTAATGCTCAAAATCAAGGGCCCTCGGAAGGTGTGTTTGGTTAATGTAAGACATCTGGCATCATTTGCAGCACGGTAACACCTTCAGTCTCAGTTGTGCAATTACTTCTGTTTCTTTAGTCAGGGTCTTTGCAGATTCCAAAGTTGTACAAGAACACATCAAAATAGACAAATATTGTTAAGATCTCATTTAGTATTTGAAGAAATCCGTAGCACAAATATATTTTGATTGTTGCTTACAAAATAAAATACATTTACAATCCATGTCTCCTGAGGTCTTTTTGGCACTGGGTGGAACTGACAGAATAGCATTTGACAGTGCGTTGGAATCTCACACAAAGATATGTTTCCCTTTGCATTTTTAAGATCTTACAGCACATGAAACAATGTGATAACAAAATTTCACAAATGCAAAATGATTGCCATTAATGAGTGGCTACCTCATTAGTGAGTAATATTTTATTGAGTATTTCTCACAAGTTAATATCGTATATTCAGTATCCTGTTAATATGTTATACTTTGGAAATTTTAGAGAAGTACATTTAAGAACAAAAACGGGGCAGTTTTACTTTATACTCATCCTGTGTTTTTAAAAAGTACATTCCACTAGGGGCTTTTAAAAGTGAAACTTGGCTACTGGAAACTCCACTAGATTTTTGTCTAAAATAGTAATAGAAGGTCTAATGTCTTTAAAGCAAAGAGAGAAAATAATCGTAGTGTGAGTTTAATATTGCAAGCTTATAATTAGTAATTTTATTTCACCTTTCTCAAATTAAGTTAGAAGTACTAAGTTTTCTGATAGAGAAAAACATTTTGACTAGTGGCAGTTTTCATAGATGACTTCAAACCTTATCCTTCTATCCTGCCGTTCAAAAGTAACTGCCCCTGTTAACACTCATGGTATGACACCATACTGAGTACTCCAAGCAGTATGACAAAACTCTGGAGACAAAAGATTTTATTTTAGACCTCACCTCTCCTTGGGAGACTATTTCTAAGGCTGTATAACAAGAAGGTTCTACTTGACCTCATAGTTTGATTTTAGTAGAGGTATTACAAATGCCGTGGTAGACCAAGTTACTGCTCTATTTCAACAGTTGCAGGTTGTTACTGGTTGCCTAATGAAATTACCAGAAGCTTGAAGTGGACATGGCTTAAATTCTCAGGATGTTTCAGTGTCATTTTTGGAATAAAATGTTAGTTCTTTTAGATATAGTGATAGTACATTTTATGTAGGACATGCAGTATGTGTTAATTTAAATTGTTGGGATTATACCTAAACACTTTAAGTACAAGTTATAATTTTTCCTATAACCTAATTTAGACTTCTGTGCAGGATCTTGGCTATAAGGTTTTTTTTCCCCTTTAAAAGTAAGGTTCTGTAATTTACTTCACAGATATTACTGAGAAGAGCTAGGTAAGAGATTTTTTTTTTTTTTTTGGAACACTGCCCTCCTCAGAAAGTCTCCATATTTCAAGGACTTGTCTCAGTGTTCAGATTAAAAGATGTTGTTTTTGTTACTGTTTTTCCTCCATTTTGGTTCCTGAAAATACCCTGATTGAGTACTATGACTGGAAAGAGTTAGTGCCTGTCTTTTGCCCTTTCTTGATCACTTGATTTTCCTGGAATCCCACATTCCATTTCCTCTTTCTTGGTTCACGCTGGAGATAGTCCCAGTTTCAAAACCTTGTGAAAATTCATCCAAGCAAAAAACAGAAACAAAAAACAGCAAACTATCCTCCTAGACCTGGAGTGGATGAAAATCAGGTTGTCTTGAGCAGCTCAGGGAACACGTTTGTTGCTTAGAATGTGCAGCTAGGTATTTTAGCAGCAGCCCAATGCCCCAGGGCCATTTAGGCACCAAAACAACCTGTTAAGCTCAACAAGCTATTTAAGACTGTGTACTTGCATATGTAGTTCACTGTTACTCACCATGCAGAGTTAAAGCAGCTCTAGAAACAAAACGTTGCCTGTTTCTAGCACTGCTACAGATGTCCCTGCTTTCCTATCATACTAGCGTGGGGCCATGGACAACTTCAGCCTCATTGTTCCGAATGTGATCTGCCTTGACTGACAGCATCTTAGTCTATGCAAGTATGAAATACATGCATAGAATCCAAGTCCCGCCCCAGACCTACAATCACAAGCAAGAATCCTAATGTGGTTCATAATCACTTCATTTTTTGAGTTGGGGTCCCACTATGTAATCCAGGCTGTCCTTGAACTTGCGGAAATGGTTCTACCTCAGTCCCTAAGTGCTGGGATTACAGGCATGTGCCAGCACACCCAGCTTATATGCATTTTAAAATATAAGAAGTACTACTCTACAGAAGTAGAAGGTTGTGATCCTAAGGAAAGTCTTTGTCTTCCTTGTTGAGCACATTTAAATTCAAGACAAAGCATGCGTCTGATTCTGTATTTAGTACTGGTGGTTTGAGTGGGGTCAGAGTACATTTATCTCCCAGTTCTGAGGAAGGTGTACTTAATCCTTATCTATTCTCATAAACACCTTAACATGTCACTTTAGCATTCTTCATTTCTTGAAAAGCCACTTCTGAATGCCAGGAATGGCAAAGTCCTAAAAAGAGCCCAGGTGGTGTTTCACCTTCCCTGTACATCCTTAGGCTGTGTCCCTCTGAGGACCGAGCAAGATGCAGTGGGAAGCAGCAGAGGGCGATGTACGGGGGGCAGGAGTTAATGATAGTGGCCAAAGTGGGGCTGAAGCCTCACGCACGCAAAGGCGGGAGAAGGGCAAGGTAGGAAAATGTGTCAAGGGGTGTAGCTGTTGGCCCCTTCCTCCACACCTCAGTGCCTCAACAGCTAAGACTGCTTGTAAAGCTTGCATTCAGAAGTTACGACTTTCTTTCGAAGGGAAAAGTGGATCTGGTTTTATTTTTCTCCCAGAAAATTGCCTCAGCTTGAGTCTGAGACATCTGGTCCCTGACCTCCCTGGCCTAGGGCTGCCCGCACTGGGCCTTGCCCGCGGCGCCTTGCTGGAGGCCGCAGCTGGTGCCCACTGCAGCCAGAGCGCCAACCAGCGTCGGAGGGCTTCGAAGGGCGGCGCAGTCCGGGCTGGGCGCTGACCGCTCGGTCCACCGTGTTACTCTAAGTTGCCGCGAAGCGGCGAAATTGATAAAAGCATACTCCGCTTGCCTAGGACCCACCCAGTGTCCCTAGGGCCTCGCTCCCTGAAGGGAGCTGTTTTGGCCCAGGGAAGCGAACACGCGCGCTCAAAGAGGGAGGCTCCACCCGGTCGAGATGCGCAGGCCGCGCCTGTGCCAAGGAAGAGTGTGCGCCTCTGGGTGGTCGCCAGGCGCTCCCTGCCTCTGAGGCGGAGCCCGCCCTCCAGTCGGCCACCTCGCTGGACTGCAGGGAACCTTGGCATTGCGCTCCTCCTCCTCCTCCTCCTCCTCTTCCTCTTCCTCTTCCTCCTCCTCGTTCCCGCGCGGCTCAGCCGCGTCAGGGAGGAAAGTCCAAGGAAGGCAGGTTGGCAACCGCCAGGCCAAGAAAGCAGTGTTGGGCAGACAGAGCCTCCGCGGCTCTTGGTCTTCTGATAGGCCAATTGCTGGGCTCCTTTGTAGATCAGGTATTGAGATCTCCCTTCATCTCAGAGGTGCTTTGGGTCTTCTGCTATATATTTGTGCCACCATCCCTTTAAATTGGTTCTTTTCTCTATTCCTCCTTAGATCTTTCCTCCTTTTAAAATTACTGGCATGGATTCTTTTTCTCCCCTCCAGATTATATAAACATTACACACACACACACACACACACACACACACACACACACACACACACACACAGGAGTCTTCAGCAAGATCACTGCTGTGTTCATGGCACTTCCACTCTGTCTCCCCAGATCAGCGCTTCTGGAGAGCCCTCTTTTCCTGGCCAGGCTTTTGAACCTGTCGCTAAATCGGTACCTCTGAGAGAAGGCAGTGAGGTGGGACTGCAAAGATGCATGGTGCCTGCCCCCAGTTAGATGCTCTTCGGATAATCTGCAACCAAGTTCGCTGATAAAATATTTAGTAAAGACCCGGTAAACATCACTGCAAATACATTACAGCACTTCAGCCCGACAGCTTATGATTATTTCAAAACTTAAAAAGGAGATCATAGATTGTTACTCTTTCTGTGCTCCACCAAGAAATCGAACCACCTTCCCGAGGTGGGTGGATGGGTGGGTGAGTTGCTGCCTCTCCTCCCCACTTCTCCCCCTCCGGCTCATCACTGTGACTCTCAGCGGCAGTGATTTATTTATGTCTGTATGTAGTTTTAAGGGTGGGGGATGGAGCAGGGGTGGCAGGGACACGTAGGACCTGCTCACAACACTGGTTCAGGTGTTGTGTGTTTCTGTATTAACTGGAAAAGACAGACTCTGGAACTTTTACAGGGCGAGAAGAGGCCACCGGCTCGCACTTTGTATACTTTGCACTTGAAATCGTTACATTCAACTGAATATTTGGCTCATTCAGATCCGAAAAGTCTCCTAGCATCATCGAATTCCCTCCTCCACCCCTCCGCGCAAAAGGGGGGAAGGAGGAAGGTAGGAAAAATGTTTAGTAAATTGCACATCTTTGAATCTTCCTAAAGCAGTGGTCACAAAGCTTAAAGGTGACACAACAGAGCTCACTGGAACCAACACACATTCCCCACCCCCAAGCCAACAATAAAATCATCCCCTTCAATTTGCCATGATCGTCGCGACCAGGAGCCAGGTGATTATCCTAATTAATGTCTATCTAATTAAATTACTGTCAGCAGTTAACCAATGGCAGGAGCCGTTTCATCGGCTGCACAAGCAGCGAGATCAAAAGTGAGCCTTTTCTGATTGCTGCATAGTGTCAATTGGCCAATCTCTTCTCCCAGGGAAAAAAAAAAGTAAATCAAACCTTTGAGAAGCATTTGCTGGTGAAGTGCTTTCTGTCTAGTGAGGGGGTCTGTGGATTTCTAGTTTATGATAAATAGCACTTTAAAAACCGGGGACGGGAGGGTGAGCGTTCAGGTTCTAGAGCTATGCAGCTGGAGCATTGCCTTTCTCCTTCTATCATGCTCTCCAAGAAATTTCTCAATGTGAGCAGCAGCTACCCACATTCAGGCGGATCTGAGCTTGTCTTGCACGATCATCCCATTATCTCGACCACTGACAACCTGGAGAGAAGTTCACCTTTGAAAAAAATTACCAGGGGGATGACGAATCAGTCAGATACAGACAATTTTCCTGACTCCAAGGACTCACCAGGGGACGTCCAGAGAAGTAAACTCTCTCCTGTCTTGGACGGGGTCTCTGAGCTTCGTCACAGTTTCGATGGCTCTGCTGCAGATCGCTACCTCCTCTCTCAGTCCAGCCAGCCACAGTCTGCGGCCACTGCTCCCAGTGCCATGTTCCCGTACCCCGGCCAGCACGGACCGGCGCACCCCGCCTTCTCCATCGGCAGCCCCAGCCGCTACATGGCCCACCACCCGGTCATCACCAACGGAGCCTACAACAGCCTCCTGTCCAACTCCTCACCGCAGGGCTACCCCACGGCCGGCTACCCCTACCCACAGCAATACGGCCACTCCTACCAAGGAGCCCCGTTCTACCAGTTCTCCTCCACCCAGCCGGGGCTGGTGCCTGGCAAAGCGCAGGTGTACCTGTGCAACAGGCCCCTTTGGCTGAAATTTCACCGGCACCAAACGGAGATGATCATCACCAAACAGGGAAGGTAATGCTACATTCTGGGCTGCCGCTGGTCCAGGCACAGCTCGCCCAGGTTGTCACCGCCGCGGCAGCGACGATTTGGGGTCGGGAGCGGAGTGGAAGGCTCTGGGGCGCCCTGGAGTTGGCTAGTTTTGGAAGAGGGGAAAGTGGAAGGGATAACCGGCAAGGTGATGTTGGTAAAGGGCAGCCGCTGTACCAACGCGGTTGGAGAGCCGGTCAGTGGCTGGAGAAAGGTGAGAAAGAGGAAAAGCCCCGGCCCGCTGCCGGGCGAAGGGAGGGACGCGCCAACGCCAGCATGTACGGACAGGTTGAGACGCAGGTCGCCAACCTCGCTCTCCACCCGAGACGCGGTACCCGCGACTCCCTACTGCAGCTCACTCGCTGCTCTCCCGACTTCGGTCCCACTTCCTTTCCTCTCCTACCACCGCTTTTCTAGACCAGCAAACATCCGTTCATCTGTGCTTGGAGAACAAGTTTTGCTTTGCTTCTGGCGCCCCGCTTCTAGCATTTAATCTTTAACATTTTCTTTTTTCCTTGTTTTCTCCCCCCCTTACTCCCCCCCCCTTACTTTAAACAGGCGCATGTTTCCTTTTTTAAGTTTTAACATTTCTGGTCTTGATCCCACGGCTCATTACAATATTTTTGTGGATGTGATTTTGGCGGATCCCAATCACTGGAGGTTTCAAGGAGGCAAATGGGTTCCTTGCGGTAAAGCGGACACCAATGTGCAAGGCAAGTCCTTCCAATTAACACGTTTTCTTGACACTTATTTAGGTGAGAATGATTAATTAAAGCCTTTGTGGACTGGCATGAACGACTTTTAAAACGATCGGGCCAATGACTTCTTAAAGAAGACGAGAGGGACAGGGGGACAGACTGAACGCGAGAAGGGGGAGGATTATGCAAAAGCTATTTTAATCAACCCCAGTGAATAGGAAGAAAGCATGGTCTAAAAAAGCCCAGCTAATGGGCCTCACACTGGAGTAAGGTGTGTGTGTGTGTGTGTGTGTGTGTGTGTGTGTGTGTGTTGCATGCTGAGGAGTTGGGACTGGGCAGTGCCCCGAGTTTATGTAAACAACATATTTCTTTCTCTAGGAAATCGGGTCTATATGCATCCGGATTCCCCCAACACTGGGGCGCACTGGATGCGCCAAGAAATCTCTTTCGGAAAATTAAAACTTACGAACAACAAAGGAGCTTCAAACAACAATGGGCAGGTCAGTGGCTCAAGGGCTCTCTCTCTCTCTTTCTCTCTCTCTCTCTCTCTCTCTCTCTCTCTCTCTCTCTCTCTCATACACACACACACACACACTCAACAGTTTAAAACGCCAGTAGAAGCTAGATACTTTCTTTGATTCATTAAAAACATTTTAAAATTTTGTATTTCCCCTCTCCAAAATTATATTCTCTGTAGAGTTGTGCCCCCCGCCCCCGCCCCCTCTGCCCAAGTCCAGAGTTCCCGACTTCTCAAGTGAAATCAGAAGGAAATCCACAAGATCTGCAGGTTTTGAAAAAATCTTTGTTCCTCCTTAAAGGAACATTTAGGAGCCGGACCGACCAAGGAAAGGCGATCTGTTCCATTTTTCTCCGGTGCCTTGGGGATCCTCGCTCCTAGAGGTGCGAGGGCCAGTCGGTCCGCACCCAGGCGAGTCCGGGGGACAGAAATCGGGTGCTGCGGGCTCCCGAATGCCTGGCTCGGCCCTGGGCGAGCAGCCGGCAGCCCTGAGCCACGCGACGGAGACCGCGCGTTAACGCGCCGCCCGGCGCTCTCCTTTCTCCTCGCCGGACAGATGGTGGTTTTACAATCCTTGCACAAGTACCAGCCCCGCCTGCATGTGGTAGAAGTGAACGAGGACGGCACGGAGGACACGAGCCAGCCCGGCCGCGTGCAGACATTCACTTTCCCCGAGACTCAGTTCATCGCTGTCACCGCCTACCAGAATACGGATGTAAGGAGGCCGGGGCTGGGCGCGCCGCGGGTGGTGCAGGCTCCTCCGGTACTCTTGTCTCGGGCCCTCCTGGGCTCGGGCGCTAGCAGCACTAACATCTGCAACAGCTGGGGCATTCGAAGCATAGGGTTAAGAACCTACTAGTCTCCTTCCCTAAAAACCGACGCGATGGGGGAAATGTTTCCGATTCGTTCCTGACTCGGGGCACCCAGACCACCTGTGATGTGTCCAGGATTTCTAGGGCCTTTTGATTTGGAAGTTTTAAATTAGTCTTCCAACTAGTACAGATTAAAATTTTTTTTTAGATGTCCCTCTATAGAAACAAGCAGAGCTTCTTCCTGTATTTTATTCTTAGCAAGGCTTGGAATCTAAAAAATGTTTTAAAAAGTCTCAGAATTGATAACTGAAATGAACAAACAACGCTATCACTGTTCTGGGGGTATCAAAAAAGCATTTTCATATATGTAAAAATTACAGTAAGTCAAGTTACAGGGAGCTAAGGAGTTTTGACCTTCATCATTATTTGCATGTTCACAAAAACTGATTTTAGTGGCTAGTTTGGCTACTAGGAGTGACAGAGAATTTTGTGTTTGTTATAATCATCGGAAAATACCAAAAATGAAAACATGATTTAACTGTAACACAAACCCGATTTGGGGGTACTATTTGATGGATCCTCAGGTTGTGAATCAGAAGCAATTAACTTTTAAAAATTTTGTGAAAAACTAAAAAATAGGCAGCATTTGGCGGTGAATTCAAGTTTCCCTTAAAGATTTTTTTTTTTTGGTGCATTGTACTAAGCAGTTTTACAATGTGAGTTTGAGCCAATTTAGAACACATAGATCATTGCAAATGATACTTTAGTTTTATGCATCATTGATTTAAACATGTTCCTCATAAGTTTCATGATGCTTTCTCTTTTTCTCCTTTTCATTTATTCTCTTAAATTTTGCAGTTAGGAAAATATTGGTAATAAATGAAAATGTAGGCTGTGAGCCCCTGTAAGAATTGGCAGATAATATATTCTTAAGCACACAAACTTGCTGTACTGAAGGTGAGATTACAGTCATCATTTTTTTTCCTAGATCACACAATTGAAAATAGATCACAACCCCTTTGCAAAAGGATTTCGGGATAATTATGACACGTAAGTAGTTTTGCATGTTCCTTATTAAGTAACTGTAGAACTGGTCTTTAGGTCAAGGGTGGATTGTTGTTTACAAGTCTTTTGGAAGCTGAAGTGTGTACGGACAGTTGTTTGAAACCCCCCACCTTGTTTCTCCTCTCTGATGACCTTGTGGCTTGGTATTTATATGGCTTTGGTCAAAGGGTTCCTCTGCCTATTTTTAGCTTTCCTGTGAATTACAAAGTTGTTGGCGGCCTCTGGGGCTGGCTGGCTGGGGAAGCTGCCCTGGTTCCCATTCGGGTGTTTTATGTGGCGCTGCAGATGCTCAGCTCAGATTGTCTGTGTCTGAAACGGGCAATTCTGCCTGAAAGTGCATGTGGCTCTGGCAGTTGTTACAGACTCCTTGGCATATGTGACTTTTATTTACCCATTTCCAAGTTTTGTGAAATAGCATTTCCTGTGCAAGTTTACTGTAGACTGAATAAAAATGTGTACTTACCACAGGAGATTTCATGAGCAGAACCACTGTCACAGCGATGTCAGGCTTTGGGAAGGACTAAGATGCTGTTGCTATATATTGTTTATAAGCTTTAGAAGACTATTTCCACTAATCTTTTGCATCTATAGTTTAATTAAATGTGTTGATTCCCTTTATTCAGGTCTCCTTCATTCATCTATATCTGTTTTCTAGCAAAAGGCTATTTTCTGAGGGCAGTAGCAGGTGTAGACTGAATGTTTTCTGGGCTTTCTCTGGGACTTTCACTTAGGGCCAGTCATAATGTCTAAGAGTTCAGATAGTGTTATATGGCAAAATCTGGATTGTGGGAGTTTGTCCACTTTTTTGGACTGTAAAAGAGAAGGGTTCATGGCTTTGAGTGCCTGGAATAGAGTTCAAAAGTTGAAGCTACCTTTGACTACATTAAATGTGTGGAAAGTCAGGTGGTTACCTCTATTAAATCTCCAGGCAGATATTCGTCTTCCAACGTGATGTTGTATAACAAACTGAATGGAGAGTCATTGCTATCATGACTATAGCCTTTTTACATATCCCTCAAAAATAGTTCAAAGGAAGTAAGCCTTATCAGCATGATTTTCCAGAAGAAGATCTTGACTATTCTAGTGAAAAGTTGGGCCCAGCTCAGTGGAAAGCATATGGCCTCAGAGACCAGAGATGTTGGAGGAGAGTCCTATAGATTTTGAGCTTTTAATTCTGCTGTGAACATCTGTTCAAAGCATTTTATTTGCACAAATCAATTCAGTAATCTCATGTGGGTTGGGACCTGGCTGGGCCTCTAGACTGTATCTGTTGCAGACTGCTTATCTTTTGAAAACATTGTGGTGGTTAACAGAGAAGATATTTGTACCTTGCTAGTTATGCTCCCTTCCTGCCTCCCTCTACTACTATCATTTGAAACTGGAATTAAATTTCAGGAGGAAAATTTTGTGTAGCAGGCAGAATGCACCTAAGCAACTGCAGCAACTCTCATTTGCCCCTCCTCTGTTGGAAGATCCACTTCCTTTTCTTAAATCACTATACATTTCTCATACAAAAATCTATCTATATAATGAGATACCTTGGATTTTTAAGGGATAGGGAAGAGTTGAGTGGTTTTTGACACTCTCTTCCCTCTTTTACATTAGTTATTTGGGAATGCTTGGTTCTGGAGAAATAAAGAGAGGCATGAGTTCAGGGGGTACTAGGAGGTTGCTTGGCCACTCACCAGGGAATCTCCTTCCTAAAGGATTAAGGTCTGACAAGACTGAGGCTCTCTTTCAAAACAGTCTGTTGACTAAAGATTAAAACACTTATGTATGAGCTAAATAAAAAGGGAAACGTGTGTGTATGTGTATGAGAAAACACTTAATCTTCATCCAATCCCTGGTTTCCTCTCCATTCTAATGGGATTTTCTAGGCTCAGGGCCTAAAGTTAATCTTTATTCTATCTAAGGTAATTCCCAAGAGTACAATCCCTCTTGGTGATGGGACAAGTTATTTAACTTCCGTTTTGCCCCAGTTTCCTCATTAATAAAGTAGGATGATGACAGTACCTAAAAGAACTGTTGTGAGTAAAGTAAGTTTCTGTCTGTACAACCCTCCAGACAATAGTGCCTCGCACATATCAGCCCAATCAAGCTTAGTGATTATTAGTCATAGATTGCTTAGAGGAGATTGATAACTGTACTGGAAGAGTTCGCCCCAAGTTTTTGCCAATAATAGATCAAAAGCTGCATAAAGAATGTGAGAATAAAGAACACATTTTAAAGAATTTTATTGGAGTTGCAGCTGTAGCTAGTGGTAAAGAGCTTGTCTAGCACGCATAAGGTCTTGGGTTCAATCTCCAGCACACTCCTTCCAAATTATTAATTGATAACTGTTTCCAAATAACTCTCGTTCGTTTGCACTGATGGAGGTGGGGGTTAAAGGCTCACATAGGGGAAACGATGGGAAAAGTACCTTGGCTATTTCCCGCAGCACTCCTCTGGCTCTGGGAAGGCCAGCCTTTGAGCAATACTTATCCGGACGTGGGCACCACCCCCCAGCCCCCATTTGAAAACGGAGCAGAGAAATCATCTGTACAATCAAATGGACACCAGAGAGCTTAAAAGGGTGGAAAAAGTGGGCAGCTTGTTTAGAAATTTCGCTCAGAAACCCTTCACAAAGCAAAGGCCCACTGGGCAAAAGGCACTGTAGTCTCTGGCTGCCTCTGCTTCAGGGTGTGTACCTGTGCTGGAGATTTGGGAGCACAGCCCCCGCCCGCTGCGCTCCTCTCCCGGGACCTGTACTCTCTGCAAGAGACTTTGGGAACAGGGAAGTCTCACTGGACGCTCTGTGTCCCGCTCGACCCCGTTTTATGATCCCATTATTTCTGTCGGGGAGGACGCAGGTCGGTGACCTTTTGTGGTATCCATCTTGTATGGCGAGTGCGAATTACAGCTGGAAGGCGTGGGGGTGGGCGACCCGTGGAGGTGGCTTTCCCTTCACACCCTAAAGGTGCCTACGTCCGCGCCACCCCTCGGTTCTCTCTCTCTCCCTCCCTCGCAGGATCTACACGGGCTGCGACATGGACCGCTTGACCCCCTCGCCCAACGACTCTCCGCGCTCGCAGATTGTGCCCGGAGCCCGCTACGCCATGGCCGGCTCCTTCCTGCAGGACCAGTTCGTGAGCAACTACGCCAAGGCCCGCTTCCACCCGGGCGCGGGCGCGGGCCCCGGGCCGGGCACGGACCGCAGCGTGCCGCACACCAACGGGCTGCTGTCCCCGCAGCAGGCCGAGGACCCGGGCGCGCCGTCGCCGC
>NW_004955449.1:12290777-12293927 GCF_000276665.1 Chinchilla lanigera | reverse complement strand
ATGGCCGGCGCCAACCCCTACCTGGGCGAGGAGGCCGAGGGCCTGGCCGCCGAGCGCTCGCCGCTGCCGCCCGGCGCCGCCGAGGACGCCAAGCCCAAGGACCTGTCCGACTCCAGCTGGATCGAGACGCCCTCGTCCATCAAGTCCATCGACTCGAGCGACTCGGGGATTTACGAGCAGGCCAAGCGGAGGCGGATCTCCCCCGCGGACACGCCGGTGTCCGAGAGCTCGTCCCCGCTCAAGAGCGAGGTGCTGGCCCAGCGGGACTGCGAGAAGACCTGCGCCAAGGACATAGGCGGCTACTACGGCTTCTACTCGCACAGCTAGGCCGCCCCTGCCCGCCCGGCCCGCCCGCCGCCGCCCTCCGCCCGCGCCCCCGCTCCTGCGCCCAGGCCCCCTGCGCCCTCGCGCCGTGTGACCCTCGGTGACCGTCTGCAGCGAGGACGTGCAGGGCGCCCGCTCCGGGTGTCACCTTCTCTTTGCACAGCCGTCTCTGCAGTTAGCGCACCGTCCTTCAACTTTGCTGTAAACCTTTTGGTTTCCAACTCAACCTCCTAACACATCCTCCTCCCTTCATCTTTTTCTCACCCCCTCCTTCTCTTTCTCGTAAGGAAACTCTCCACCCTTAGGAGACCTGGGCAGACCTGTCAGGCAGCAGCGATCCCGACCCGCCTTGTCTCGGCCTCTCCATTAACCATAAGATGTTGACTCTAGAACCTGGACCCACCCAGCGCGTCCTTTCTTATCCCCGAGTGGATGGATGGATGGATGGTAGGGATATTAATAATTTTAGTGGAACAAAGCCTGTGAAATGATTGTACATAGTGTTAATTTATTGTAACGAATGGCTAGTTTTTATTCTCATCGTTAAGGCACAAAACCAGTTCATGCTTAACCTTTTTATTCTTCTCCTTTCTTTTTCTCCTCTCATTCTTTTTTCTCTCTATTTTCTTGTGAGCTGATTAAAACTACTCTAAGAGGCTCTGGAAACATGAAATACTCCATAGTGATGGGTTCCTCACTTCTCCTCAATTAGTTGCATGAAATAATAACCAGGTGCCATAATGCACACACATAGCTAAGGAGAATCTACCCAAACACCTGTGAAGGATAGGTGTCTGTTCATAGGCAAGTCCATTAAGTGGCATGATGCCTGCAAAGCAAAGCCAACTGGAGTTGTATGTTCTCCTCCTTCCTTCTGAATAGAATAGCTCCATATCAGCAATATTATTTTGCCTTATTTGTTTTTTCCCCAAAGTGCCAAATCCATTACTGGTCTGTGCAGGTGCCAAATATGCTGACAAACTGTTTCTGAATATCTTTCAGTCCCGCTCCACCTTTATATGCTGTAAATCTTTGTAATGAATACTAATGATATAGATGACTGAATTGTTGGTAACTATAGTGTAGTCTAGTGAAGATGAACTGTGTGAGTTGTATATTTTACTGCATTTTAGTTTTGAAAATGATACCCCCACCCACTTAGAAACAGCTGAAATTTGACTTCCTTGGGAAAACACTAGCATTGATGCAAGTAAGACTGATTTTCCCCCTCTAAGTCTTGTTATCTTGGATAAGGAGCATTAATCCCCCTGGAAATAGATTAGTAGGATTTCTAATGTTGTGTAGCAAACATACTTTTTTGTATCTTAAAATTAATGTGAAATATGCATCATACACAATATTCAATCTAGATTCCAGTCCATGGGGGAAATTTTTCCTAATAGGAATTCAGGGTCTAAACGTGTGTATATTTTGGCTCTTCTGTAAATCAAATGTTGTGATTTTTTATATTTGTTTTGTTTTGTCTGTGAACTGAATAATTTATACAAGTACACGCTCCACTGAGAAACGTTTTGTTTTTTGCTCGTTTGTATTGTCTGTGTATAACAAGTAAAATAAACCTGGTAAAACGCTAACTATGGTGTTTGAAAACAGTTTACAGTTTGGAAATAGTTTAATTATTATAGTGGATTGCTTTTAAGGAGTAAGGAAGGTTAGCCTGTCCCCACTTTGATATGGGACAGTGTGTTTAACATGAACCACCTCCTATTTCTGCCTTGAATTTATTTTCTAGCACTATCACGAGTTGCCTTTTCCTTTTTATTTACACTTATTTAGGTCTCTATGAGTCAAGTTTCTCTTTTACTGCGTTCATTTTTTTTTTCCAGGAAAACATATGCACTTTCTTCATCATATCTCTCTGAAGTTGGAAATGATTCGAACAGGAAAAGGAGGGTCTTTATAGAAGAAGTTAAGAATTCCTTTAAATTTCACAAAGTAAGGCGGGAGGCGTTGGGCGAGAGTAGGGTGTAATTTAAAGCGAGTCAGGATAGTCTGTTGACCGCAGATGTTGAAAATTCCGGTCTTACCAAGAGGCCTTGGAGGTGAGTGATGAATCTGTAAACACAAACAAAATGGCCTGCATTTCTTGAGTGATTTTGGGGAATTGTGTAGGGACAAAGACCTGTAGAAAAATGTGGTGGAATGGCTAGTTTGAAACACTCAGTTTAAAATTTGCTTTGGGAGCGACCCGGGAGGCCACTAATCTGTCCCTCTATCGTGGAATCCCTGTGTCAATCCTATTCCAGCCCGATCTCCACCCCTTGATAACAAATGCAAAAATGGGGAATTTCAGCTCGGGGCGCTGCACCTTAGTGAAGGTGTCGGGAGAACGCTACCTTTACCTGCTGCCTTTAGAAGCGGTTTTTGTACTTTTGTCCTCAAAGAAAGGTGATATACGAAAGAGGCAGAAAATAGTTTAACATTCTGGATTCATCCGGGCCGGGCTCAGGTTATGGGACTAAATTTACCACCATCTAGAGACGGTCCTGTGCCCCGTTTTGCAGTTTGACACGTAAAGAGGCCCTCAAAGTTCCAATTAAAATAAAAATTCGAGGAAGCAGGAAAACGACTAGGCTTCCCTGGGCAATTCCACCACTAGACGGCGTTTCGTGGAGTTTTGTCTGCCACGCAGAACAGCGGTAACTGATTTTCCTTTGTGTTTCCTTCCCCCTCCCCACATCTAAGAACTAAAGAGGAGGTCGCGAAGTACAAAGCACGGTGCGCTTAGAGCGAGCGGAGTGGAGTGCAGCGGGGCGGCGGAGGTCAGCCCCTCGCCCCGGCCGCGCCGGCCTGGCCCGCCGCCCA
>NW_004955449.1:12277039-12290047 GCF_000276665.1 Chinchilla lanigera | reverse complement strand
GCGGCCGGGCCTGGCGCCCGCGTTACCGACCAGCTTGCCTCAAAGCCATTGCTTCTTACAACCGAGTCACAGCACCGCTGCTTCGAGAACGTAGCGGTTAGGGCCGGCGGGGGCGCCCCGAAGCCCCGCGTCTCCTGAGCCAGTTTCGGCGGTGGCGGCGGCGATGTTTGTTTGTTTCAGCCCCGAGTCTCTAAAGGGTGTCCTACTTTCTGTTCAGGGTGCAGGTGAGGAACAGGAGCTTGGCTGAATTTGAGGTCTTTCATGCTGCCAGAGAATTTAAAACGCTATTGTTGGGACAGGTGTGTGTGTTCATAAACCATTTTAGGAGACGTTCTGTCTCCTCAAGGGCAGCACCTCTGTGTGTGTGGCTATACGTTATCACGTAGACATTTTGGCCATGGGATACGGAAGAAAGAGTAGGACCTGTGATTCTTGATTAAAAAACAAACAAACAAACAAACAAAAAAACCAAAAAAAACTTACTTAGATTCCCTTGGAAGACCAATAGACAAACTGGAGTCCGAAGTACTCAGCAACTTCAAGGCCTATCAATTTTAGAAGTGGTTAGTTTACTCTGGTATGTTAGCTGAGACTTTAGGCTGGTTGCGTCTATGTGAATTGTTGAAGTTATGGTCAGCTTTACTTTTGCCAGAACAAGATAAGAGTCTCTTGGAACAGCTGGACAAGCTAGGCAAGATTTTAGGCATTGCGTTATATTTAGATTATTTCAGCTTTGAGAAGTGTATGTCTTCCTGTCCCCATCTCTGGCTTGTGTGTTAGCTTGCCACACACTTAAAAATACATTCATTTGAAAGAAAACCCCATTGCTTTCCCAATAAAGTAAACTTGACGGTGTACAAGTCATTGGTCTCATCTGAGCTGATTATATCTGCCTTGCGTGTATTTTACACCCACAGTGTGTTTTGCAGCGGTGTTCAAGGCATGGCGTGAAAATTTTGATTTGAATAGTTCCATTAAAGCAATGGAAAAAAAAAACTCCCGTGGCTTAATAGACCTTCTAGTGATAGCTCCCCTTCTTACTATGTTAACTCTGAAATAAATATGTAATCTGGTATGAGGAACATGGCATTTAGAAGACCCTTGCTGGTAGTATTTAATTTAATAAACATACTAACTGTGACATTATTAATGCAATGAAGCTTGTACCACAAGCTGATTCTTTCAGGTTGTTTGACCTCTTACTTATCACTAGATTCCTTGTAAACATATTTTGCAATTTATAACTTGAATTGTGTTTTAAAATTATTTTGGACTTCCACTCTTCAAAAATATCTGCATGACAGGGGACTCATTTCATATACAAAGCTTTATACTTCGATATCATTGCACATCTTTTATGATATGTAAGGGAATTTCAGTGGGAAGAGCATCTCTAGAGTTATGCCTCTTATTGTTTTAGCCAATACATTTATTTTGCTCTGACACTAATAGAGAAAAGAAAATAAAAGACTTGACTCTATATTTTGATGATTATATTTTTAAGAAATGGCAAATTACACTTTCTGCTTAAAAATAAAGCAAATCTTATATTGGGTTTGGTGCTTATATTAGGTCTGTTTAGGTTTAGGGTTAGTATATCTCTTACTGTTAGCAGAAGTATACTGCATGGGAAAAATCCATTTCAATTCAGTCTTATTTCAGGTGCATAAAAGAAAAAATGTCAACAGCATTGTTCTTAAACTACAGGGTCTTTCTAACTCACATTTAAACTTTCAAGATGTAGTTGTCATTTATTTTGCCGTTCCTAATATGAAAGGAAAGGCATTTTTCAATCTTAGGAAAATTCAGAAGCAATTTTTTGGTTCTCAGTTAATTCAGTTTCATCTTAAAAGTTCAAATTTAGCAAAGCACATGTTCCCTTGTTCGTGCCAAGTGTGATAAAAACTAGTCGAAAAATAAAACCATTGCAAACAAGTAGAGCACTGCACTCCACTGCACACTATACAGGCCACATCATTTCTAGGTCTGATGTCACTGCCGACTGGGCTGCCATTTGTGAGTACATGTAAGTCAGCCTTTGAAGGTTGATAGAAGGCACTACTATTTCAGATATGTGTGTTTGAATTGTGTGTTTGAAATATCCTCTTTGAATTGTAATATGCACACCCAGGAACTTTCAAACATTTGCCATCTCTAACAAAAGTTCATTCTTGTTAGAGCCCTAAGTGTTATTTTCTCTGTCTATATTAGAGGATAATATTTTCCTTGGTTGTATGTAACATAGGAATTAGCAGAGTCACCTGTCCCTCTTTGTAAGATAGTCAAATTATTGGCTACTTTGGAGAATTCTAGTTTTCTTAATTAGTTTGATCTCTATTTATAATATTAAACTATCACATGTATTTAATGATTTTGAACTTCAATGAATAAAATATACATGCGTGTTATGTAACTTCAGTTTAGGCCATCTGCAGTTAACACAGACATTTTATGAGAACTTTTCAGTTTTATAGATTTCTCTTATTTTAGATGGCTCTCTCTATTGGGAATTTACTGAAGTCCAAACCATTACCTCTACTTAAAATTGATTCAAAGGTGGCTAGTACAGTACTTTTATAACCTGATGTGTTTTTGAATTGAAAATTATGCTTTTACATATAGCTTTACCAAATAACAGCATTGTTTACTATTCAGCATCTTCGTTTGAGAAAATAGAAACTACAATGAATTCTTACCTTTTCACAGTTTACTTACCATTGAAATGTTATATATTTTACTCAAATAAAATCCTTTTTCTACTTTGTGCTTAATTTGCTAGTTTTTAAATGACTAAGTCTTAATAATTCTTAGAGCTCATTTACCTTTGGGATTCACTCTTTTAATTTATGCTCACATTCTGCTTTGTTCCTGTGGAGAAAGTCAAAGAAACATACTGACTTCCTCCTCAACAAATTTGTTCCTTCCTCCTCCAACTCTGCACTCTCTCTGACACTCATTTTGCCCTTGTTGGCTCTCTTGCCAACAACTTTTTTTTAACTTACCCTTTTTTTTCTCACACTGCCTCCCTCAACCTGAATCTTTAATAAAAGCTATGCCTTAGTCATCAGTTTGCTTATTCCAGGCCTGAACATTTATGTTTTCCCCAAAAGAAATTGTAAAGTTTTTGAGATGAACATCAGATATAATCCCTTTTATTTAATCCTTTTCACACTTTAAAAATATGTTTGTGTTTTTTCCCCTATATGTTTGTAAAATCAGTTCATTTCTTCATAATTCACTTTTCTGTTATCTTGTTTCTCTTTGCACTTGTGAACAGATAGTCTAAAATTTTTAAACTCTTATTGGTATTTCTCATTACACATAACATTCTTAGCTATGTGAGGTACTGCATTTATCCCTGATCTCTTTTGTACTTAGAATCCATTTGTCAGTGCTTTCTTTGATCCTATTCAATTCAACTTCCTCATTTGTGCGGACATTACAGTCTTTCTTACTGTGTTCAGCACTGCACGGTTAACTAAATGCAATGGCCTTATTACAGACTACTCTTTATTCTCTTAACTATTTTAAGTCATAATTAGCCCTTTGGGTGATTCAGAAGTACAGCTTCTGCACCTCCTTCACTTATCCCTTTTTCCAGTTTTTCTTTATGGCTCTCTGCTTGGTTGCTTATTCATTAATTCACTCATTCATTTTATAGGTTTGCTTTTCACAGGGTATCTCTTCAAACATCCCACCTAAGTACATTTGCTAGACATATAACTTGTGATATGGAAGAATGGGTGGGAGAAAGATCTAGAGTGTTTTTTTTGTGTGTGTGTACCTTCAACCCATTGTCTGACAGTCTTCACTTAATTGATGATTTGTATTTCTCATAGCCTAATGTATTTTAATTGACACTCTGCATTTTTCTATTTGTCTTTCCTTGAATTGTCTGTTACAAAGTTATGTTCTGTTTATCCTTAATCTAAGTTTAACATGATGAAAATGAAAAGGATTTTTACAAAAGTTAATTTTTCTTAGTATTAATTTAACCCCTTTAGAAGACTGCAATATGAAGTGTACATGCCAATACCATTAAGACGGAGGGGATTTTGTGGTTATGCAATTATATATACTATATCTTATTAACTGAATCTCTTTCTCTACATAGCCCTGAACAGACAGACAATCCCCACCTAAACCCAAACTATGAAACCTAAGAGATTGAAGTCTCACAGATCATGAAAACCAGTTTTTCTTGCCCCATTTCTTTGGAAAATTCTGCTGCTGAGTTTAAATGTAAAGCTATACACATTTCAAAATTTCATCTTCAGTTCTTTTTGCTTTACAGTTAATTTTGAAATTATGAATAGGTGTGTGCGCATGTACACGCATGTGTGTGCATAACAGCACAATGAGTCTGGAGAACAGGAACATAAAATCAAGCAATGTGATTTTTTGATGCTCTTTGCATTCTGCTACCCTAGATACCATCAGGACTGTGCTCTTTCAGGATCTCCTATTGGAATCTGAGGGAGCACCCTTTTAACAGTCTTTTATCTTTGAAAATAATTCTTTACTTCCTTACATTAGGATCAGCCTTTAAATATATTGTCACTTAATTTCCATGTAGTATCATTCCATTTCAGTAAGTTGGTGAAAATATACCATGTCAAAGTGATGTTTATATGAGATGACTGAAGATTTGTAGTTGGTGTCATGGAAATTTAGTATGGAAATACCTGTTTGTTTTGAAAATCTCAAAGGAACTTGGACTCCACTCGGATAGTAGAAAACAGTAAACATGAGAGATTTGATGATGGTTTTCACTGTACTTCTTTATAAAATGAAATTATAGTTAGATCTTCCAAATACCTTTCAGCTTTAAATAACTGCTGTTTTGTGTAATTCTGATCTCCTATGCAGTTTGAATTAAAGTAGGCTAGGGTAGAACTACCTCTAGAGCAATATCTTTCCTCAGAGGAATAAGTACATACATATACATACCGATATTTTACAAAATAATTAATGTTACCACATTAAATGTACTCTGCCAGGCAGGCACTGTGCTGCTGAGCTAGATCCCCAGCCCTATTAAATGTACTCTGATTTTTCAAATTTTACATTGAATTTCATTGAAAAGAAAATTCTGGATATGACCAGTAAGTTGGGTTCATGGTTCTCTAAAGGACAGTGGCTTGAAGTTTGAAAAGCATTGCCATAGCAATGCTGTTAATTTGATTAGCCTAGAATGTCCTCAGTTTCCTCTTAAATCTCTATTCACATTTTAATATTTATTTTTTAGAATGATAGAATATATAAGGAAAACTGAATGCATCACTTATTTATTTTTATTTTCTTATTTATTCATTTTTTGAGACAGCATCTTGCTATGTAGTTCAGCCTGGCTTTGAACCCACTTATGTAGCCCAGGCTGGCCTCAAATTCACTTCTCGTGCCTCAGGCTCCCTAATACTGGGATTACAGGCATGCACCACCACACCCAGGTTGAGTGAATCATGTATTTAATAATCTACTTAAGTACATAAAAGCATAAAGGGTGATTGGATACAGAGAGATTATCCTTTACAATGTTCTGCACATTATGAGCTGCAATTTAAAGAGATTTTTAAAGGTGTCTTTCTTTGAGATTGCTATAATTTAGTATTTAACATTTTAAAAAGGCATTTCCTCTGTTTCTCTGTCTCACATGCATGTACACACACACGCACATGCATCCACACACACACTCCAAACATTGATTTATTCAAAAGGTCACTTGTCTTGGGGATAAACAGGTTTATACTTGCTGATATGGTTCTTGTGTGAACTGCTCCTTCCCTTCTGGACAGTAAAGTGCAGCTGGATAGAGGGAAGAGGATAGTGGCACTTCTCCTATGCTTTACGTCATTGGGTTCACATCAGAATCACCAGGGGAGTTTTGAGAATTCAGATGCCAGGATTTGCACCCCATACCAAATAAATCAGAATGTGAATATCTGGTGGTAAGGTCCAGGCATCAGCACCAAATATTCCTAGGTAATTATGTGTTGCAAAGACTGGGAACCACTTCTCTACATTTTTTTTTTTCTTAGTTTAATTTTTTTTTTGGTAGTGAAAGGAAGGGTTGGAGATTTTTATTTTGTTTTAATTTTAATAGTGGCTAATGGTGGAAAACTGTAACTGTCCCTTACAATTTCATGCCAGGATCTATAGTAATGGTAAATTAAAAAAATAAGCACATACATTTGAAAACAATTATTTCCAAATGCTTTCTATATTTTGAAACATGTATTAGTATGGTCACCTTTTATGTTTTATTTTTGGTACTGGGGATTGAATCCAGGGCTTTTTGCATTGAGTCACACCTTCAGCGTCCCAGTCCTTTTTTTTTTAAATTTTGAGACAGAGTCTTACTAAATTACCTATTCTGTGCTCCAACTCTTTGTCCTTGTACCTCAGCCTCCCAGAGTGGTAGGATTACAGGTGTGTGTCACCGTGCCTGTCTGTAGTCACCTTTTAGAAAAGGCAGTCTATCCCCTCGACTATAAGAGAAAAGCAGCCTGAAGTACTCTGTCTTCTCATTTTCTGTATAAAAGAAGCATTTGTACTCCTCTTCCAGTTTATTATGATAAAACATGATGATTCGTACAGGCTCTGGAAACTCTACAATCACCCATAAGGTAGCCTTTATCGGGATAGACTGAAATTGGAAGGTCATCTGGAAGTATTGGATGTTTGACATGTGATGTCATGTTCCAAAGAATAAATGCCAGATTATTCAGAATAGTCTTAATCAGTAGAGCAAATACAGAATTCTAAGGGTGGGAAGTCAGGGTAGATAATGGCAGCCATGTACTATAGTTGTTACAGAGGGATTGCCTCTAAATATGTCAGATGGAAAAATGTCTCCCTCTCAATATAGGCCAGATACAAGGAGCTTCCTCAGATAGCTTCCTGGTCCATGGCATCCTCCCAAGTCATTCATTTGTAAGTGGTTGCATCCATTTGAGTCATGAAGAGAAAGTCACCCTGCAAATTGAGTCACAAATTAATTTACATATTTGGGAAGATCCTGTATTCAATATATTGTAATAGAAGTATCAGACACTACATTTTTTTCAGATACAGAATCCACTAAAGTGTGGAGGGTTATTGTCTGCTATTATTCCCAGGAATAATGGTTTAATAATAATTTACTATGTTTGTATTTCTCAGAATATTTGTATATGGAAGCATTATAACATAACTAGAAGAGAGAATGAATTGAGATCTGTGTATTTGCTGAGAAATATGATATGGAATATGAAAATTTACCAAATGTAGGGCTTGAAAGACTAAAACTCAAAAGGTTAAAAGGAAAAAGCTTGGTTATTATGTGATTTACTAAAATTATTAGAAAAATCTTATATGGTTTTTGTTAGGTAAAATATTATAAATATGCAGCTTAGAAAATATTTGGAAATCTGCAGATTCTGAGATTTAAAAATAAAGCAGAAACAGCCAGAAGAAAAGATAAGTTATTGATTCTACTTACTTCTTATAATGTGTGCTACTCACTTCTCCAAAGGCAGTATTTCATCTGTGCTGGAATTAAGTATTTATTAATGTTCAAGAAGTAGGCAGTCATATGACCATGGCTTATTTTAGCTTACTCCTAAATTTAGAAATGTTCCCAGATTGAAAAATGGTAAATGGAATAGAGAACAAATGCACAGTTTTTGGTTTGTTCCTAGTTTTGTATTTAACGTATATTTTGAAACTAAATTTCATTATCCTAATCTTACTGTATTGAGCCTTCCTTTTAAAAGAGTGAAGTAAAATTGTTAGAATTTCTGAGATTCCAAGTTTTATTTGTATAAATTATGCTTTTTTGTTTGTTCATTTAACATACTTCCTAGAAATGATGTATAGTCAATCTTTTATTAATCAGACATTTCCTATTTCTGAATCGTCTGTGTACATTGCTTCTCACTGCTTCCATCTGCCAATCTTTTGATTACTTTAGCTTCTTATTTTTACTTGATAATAAAAAGGAAAATTTATGGTAAAAATGAAATCTGTTTATTAGTGAATGCAATTTGGCAAGAAGGAGGATACAAATATTTCTAAAATGATATCTTTGGACTAATGGATTTGTATTTATCCTTGCTCTTTTTGCAGTCTTAAACTATCATTAAACAAAAAGGTTTACTTACTATCTTTTGCAAACTAAAAGCAATGCCATGATATTTCATGTGTTTGAAATCCTAATGACTATGTCTTTGCCAAGGTGAATTAAGATGTTTAAGACAGTAATACCTGAATCAAAGCTCAGAATTTCTCTGCTGTTAGTTCACAAGCCTTATTTGTAGATCTCCAAAGTGGATGTCCCACATGTGCTCATTTTCCTGTCGATTGTCAGTTGAGGGAAAAGTAATAATGGACAGTGGTGCTCCCTTCCCCATTTTATATCTTTGTTGAGGATTATTTTAGTTTAGATGAATTTTCTTTCTCTCCTATGCTGGTTTCATAACTTTGAGAAATAAATTTCTGTTTTTCACAGAATGAGATTCTGTTAGGGATTCTTAGCTAAGATAAACTGACATAACAAGAACTTTTCATATGGATTTGATTAATAATTTATTTAGCTTTTGTTGATTGCTGACAGCAATTGAAGCATTACAGGAGACGCTATAGAGATTGTATGATGAATTAAATACAGATCCTCTGTGATTTGTGAAAATACTCTACCACAAGATTAAAATGGCAAGTAGTGAGTTCTAGAAAGAGGCACAGGAGAAATCCTTTGGGAGCATAGTGGAGGGTGTGAGTATACCCTGCTGGGGAAATCATTGAAAGTTTCATAGATGTGATATTTGTTGAGGCTGGATTTGCAGATGTCTAGGAAGTGGAAAGGCATTCTAGACATGAAAATAAAAGTCACAAGCAAGAGTTTGGGAGGTAGATAGGGGAGCAAAGGCCTATTTAAGAAATAGATACTGTAATATGTTTATGTGTATGAATGTATGTGTAGTACTGGAATTAATCCTGGAGTCCACATGTTAGGCAAGTTCTTTACCACCACGCTACATCTCAGTCTTTTTTTTTTTTTTTAATTTTAGTTTGAGACAGGATCTTGAACTTGCTATCCTCCTGCTTCAGACCCATGAGTACCTGGGATTACAAGTGTGTGTCCTTGTGTCTGGCTAAATAATTTTGACTATTGAGAAGTAGTGTATAGGAGATAAAAGGAAGCTAAGATTTAAAAAATCTGAGTGCATGTACTGGAACTTTTTTAGGTTAATACAATTGGGCCTTTGATCAAATTGAAATAAGGCTTTTACTATAAATCCCATTAGAAGAAACCATTTGGACCATTGTGAACCTTGTATTTCCCACCTAATATATTTAGGCTATATTTCTAACTCAGTACATATTGATCTCATTCTTTTTAACATTTTACCATTAAGTTATATAGATAAACCACCTAATGTAATGAGTCCCTCACTTATGAGCATTAATTCTTCCTAGGTTTTTACCATTGTAAAAAATAATTCATTGTACATTCATTTCTGTAGACTTGTATTAGATATCTATAGGACACGTTCCTGAAAGTGGAATTTCTGAGCTGTAGGCTGTATGAATTTATAGTTACTCCATAAGTATATGAAAATTTGTTTCCCCACCCTCTCACTAGTTCCAACTATGTCAGTCTTGACATAATTAAAAATTTGATCATATTGATAAAATTAGAAGTTGGCATCTAAAATAGGAAGGTATCTACTAAGGGAACATAGAACTCTGGGGAATGTGTAATCTTGGGATGGGATGCTATATGAGAAAACATATAGGAATAATGTGACATATCTTTCTAGATTGTTAAATTTTCTTAAGATTTAGGAGGAGTACATATTTTCATTTTAAAACAAGCTGAAAGCATTGAAGGTAAAGTTTATATGAATAAAAATGAACATTTGTCCTACTTAATTATTAATTGTGTATATATATTAGCATTTCACATATTAGAAAGTACTATAAAAATTTTTTATTACTGTATTAGCCAACAACCTACTATATGACTTAAATCTTTCTTCACAACTCAACCAAGTGACTCCTACATAAGATGAAGAAGTGGAAAATTATTTATTCAAATATTCTGATAGAATTTTGCATACACAGAGGGCGTAGAGTTTAGTTAACAGCTACTTTTCTTTCTTTTTCCTTTTCAGGTTAGAAGACATCTATTACATTGCCTTAAATAACTTCACTGTAGCTTGTTATTTACACATTTTGATTTTAATTAAGAAAAAGTCCAGGGCTGGTGATATAGCTTAGTGGTGGAGCCCTTGCCTAGTATATGCAAGGCCCTAGGTTCAATCCTTAGCACCACACACAAAAAAGTCCAATTATAACTCTAAAGATATCTTAAACTTTAAGATACCATTTTTTTCTGTCACTACATAATTTACACTACTTTCTTAAGTGGGAGATGAACTGAAGGGAACAGAGGCTAATTCATATTTAATATGTATTCAGAATGAAGAAGCACTAACAAATGATCATGAATTTTCCATCATCCCTAAGAAAGACGGTGGTCTTCAGACTAAACATTTTTTAAACAGAACTCTTTCAAAATACATTGATACGCAGAATATAAAGCATATCAGTGTGGAGCTGTTCTGTTGGAGGAGGTCCTGGGCCTCACCCTCTGTTCTTGTAGTGACACCTGATAGTGATTCCACCAGTAATAAGTTATTGAGAATAAGTGCAGGAAAAATACTTTCCTACTGAATCATAGGGCTCTGGTTTTTAGGTGACACTTAATAAAAACCTCTGGGTTGCTCAGTGGATTAATCTATATTCTACACTATTCTGGAAAGATAATAAATCCTAAATTTGAAACAGGAAATCTAAAGATGCAAAGTTTTAGGTTCCAAGTTTCTTGGCTGAAGCAGACAAGTTTTGAACTTCAGTTTTGCATATTGTTTGTGTATATATGTGACCTGGGCAAGCATAATAATAAATTAAGCTACTTCTGTGACCCTCAAAGAATCCTTCTGTTATGACTCGTGGATTTTTTTCTATGCATTTCTTTTAACACATGATACTTCAAAGAAATTGTATAGTGGGCTCTGCTTCTGACTTCTAGGCTTTCCTAAGGCAAATACACATTCTGATTGAAAAGCTGAAAGATAGCTCATTAAATTTTACAATTCTTCATTATAGTAATTATAGTTATGAGATGTGTTAAATTAGTTTTGATAGTCCTAAAGGTGGCTTATTCCAGAAATTGTGCCTTAAGTAATTTGTTATAGTAATACCATACTTTTATCATCACACTGCAGAGAAATCTGGCCTCAAAGCTGGAGAACAATGATAAATGGCTGGTGACTAAACCACTAATACATTAAAACTTGTGATTAAACCGAAAAGGAGATTGGAGGTGGTACAATGTGCTCATATTGGTGTTCAAAAACTTTATCTATGAAGTAAGAACCCAGATAGAATTGGAAAGATAGAAACTTTGCAGAGATTTAATTTTCTTTCATTCTTCTTTGTGGTTTACATTTATTACTTTCAATTGTTACAGTAGCTGTTAAAAGAGGAATGACAAAAAGGAATCTATTTAACATTAAACGTTCTGGATAATCCGCGGTATAAAAATGTGCATGCCCATCAAATCTGCTTTCTTAATGCCACATCTCACAAAGGCATTAACTCTGTTAACTTATGAGTTTGATTGAAATTTCATTTTTAATATTCTTTTTCTTTTCACTTAGTGAATGGCTGAGAGAAAATTGGCTACTCTTTATTTTATTATTTTTTTGGCTTTTTTGAGACGGGGTCTTGCTATGTAGTTCAGGCTGGTCCTTAACTCACGGTGTAGCCCAGGCTGGCTTTGAACATGCAACAATCCTGCGGCCTCAGCCTCTTGTGGTGGGCTTACAGGTGTGCACCCGCATGCCCGCTGCTTTATATTTTCTAATGAGTGTCATAGATTCTATTGTTCTGATCAGCAGCACGTGAATCCTCTATTTAAACATTTTTTCTTTCTTTTTTTTGTGGTACCAGGGGTTGAACTTATGATTGTACTTTCCAGGCAAGTGGCCTACTACTAAGCCACATCTCCATTTCTTAAATAATATTTTTCTTAAAGAATATTTATGAAATGCTAATAAACTATTAAGTGAACAAGTAATACAATATGTGATAATTTTTATACCCTTCCTGCAGTGTGTAAAATTTTAATACAAACTTGGTGTATACTTGATAACAATTTACATGTTTATTTTACCATCTGGTAAATGTGTAAATGATATTTTGAGAGGCACATTTCATATTCACTTTAACAACTTATCCTTAACAATATGTGCCCTATCTTATGTATTGACTAGAGAGATCTTGGAAATTTTTGAAAAACTGATCCAGAAATATAATACATGTCCTGGTTTGTTTGTTTTAAAAATACTATGGAGAGTTAAAATTTAGTTTTAGTACCAAACTGAGGGATTGTGTTGTTTGCTGACTTTTGCTAGACATCCTGCTAATTAGGGTAGAAAATCAGAGCAGCTTCCAAACATTATATCATGTACATCAAACCAGGTTTCTTCCTAACATTATAGGACACATAGGTAGCAATAATAACATAAATATAGTTGTGTGTGTTGTCGGTTAACAGTATCACATCTTTTCCAGAGAGTGTGGTTTGCTATCACTTTTGTCTAAATATGGGAAGATCATTTTTTTCCAGTGTGTTGCAGTGAACCTCAAGTGGATAGCTTTTATCAAAT
This sequence comes from Chinchilla lanigera, assembly GCF_000276665.1. Lineage (NCBI taxonomy): Eukaryota > Metazoa > Chordata > Mammalia > Rodentia > Chinchillidae > Chinchilla > Chinchilla lanigera. The sequence continues at coordinate 12,277,331 of NW_004955449.1, read as the reverse complement.
ACTTTAACAACATTTATGATACTTTGGCCTTCTGCCTTTTTAACCTCATTCTTTTTGCTTATAGGTCTCAATGGAACAGATTTCAGGGACTTAACACAAAACAAGCAAATAGATAATTCCCTATCTAGTTTTGTTTTAGTGTACTCTCTTAGTGGGTAATAATCTGAGAATCTATGTAAATTTCATGGTCTACCCCTACATAGGTACTAATTTACCATCTGCCTATCTCTAATGAAGGGGTTTAATAAACAAACTGCAGCTGTTAGCATTAAAAAACACAAAATCCTTTTTT
>NW_004955449.1:12275193-12276589 GCF_000276665.1 Chinchilla lanigera | reverse complement strand
AGGTCTGATTTATTTCACTTATGAGTATGATCTCTAGTTGTGACCATTTACCTATAAAGGCCTCAAGTTTATCTTTCTTCATAGCTGAGTAATATTCCATTATGTAAAAGTACCACAATTTTCTTATCCAATCCTTGGTGGATGGATATTTACGTTGCTCCCACAATTTAGCAATTACAAATTAACAAACACAAAATCTTTAAATTGAAATAAAAATAAAACAAAACTACATTTTTATTTATTAGATTTAGAGATCAAAGTACAAGGATGTCTTTAAAATGTTTCTACAAATGAATCATATCAAATACTTTAAAATTTTTGACTAGCAATTTGAAATTCCTGACAGTTTTCTTTATCATCTGCCTCCTCAAAGAATGCTGATCTCATTGGTATGATCACATAAGTCAGAAATATTGTCTGTGTATGGCTTCATCTACAACTGTGATTTGACAACTACATTATTTCTGGATCTTTATGAAGTTTTCAGTCTACTTTCTGCAACAACCATGTTAGAAGTGCTGCAGCTTTATTTTCAGATAAAGAGATATAGGCACACAAGTTGACGTAAACTTCCTGATGATTACAATTATTAAATCCTAGGGCAAGAATTTAACCCCAGCTTTACCTTGCCTGAAACCATGGTCTTTTCACTACACCTTAAATTTGTAATCAGGGGGATAAGAAATCTACTTCTATTGGAATTTTTAAAAGTTCAACATAATGTCATTTAGTCTTGAATGGTGCTGCTTGATAAAGGCATGAAATGGTGTGGTAGAGACTGAGACGTGAGGGAAGAAGTGGAGATGACCTCTTAGAATACAGCATTTTAAGTTTTAAAAGATCTGTCTCTGTTTGAACTATTGTCATGCATCCAAACCTTATGTCAAGCTAGTGCATTTAGTTTACTTTGTCATGAAATGGATTTGAAATGCAAATCAAGTATGTAAAAGTCAACTAATATTCAGATAAAAAGTACAAGCAAAAACTGTCTCTCAGATACCATGGCAACTCTGGAAAACAGCTGATTTTTGAAATAAAAATATTATAGTGATAATGTTAATCACTAGTACTTATTGAATGTTTCCTTCATGACACTATTCTAATTTCTTGAACGTATTAATTAATTTAAGCCTCTTAACGAACATGTGAGTTCCACGTGATTATTATTTCCATTTTGTTGTTAAAGGCACAGAAGCACAGATATGTTAAGCAACATGTCTAAGGACACAGTGATGGTTGAGTAAGGATCTGAACTCAGACAATATGATTTCAGTGTAATGACTATTAGAAGCAGTGTAAGCCAGGCATCGTGGTGCATGCCTATAATCCCAGCACTCAGGAGGCTGAGGCAGGAGGATCGTTGTGAGTTCAAGACCAGCCTAGGCTACAAAGTGAG
>NW_004955449.1:12200952-12275093 GCF_000276665.1 Chinchilla lanigera | reverse complement strand
TACACAGCATTAAGATAAGTGAGACAGTAGCTGATCTCTCTTCAGTAGAAAATATTGGATCAAATGGGACTTAAAAGCTCAAGGAAAAACTAAATCTGCAGAAGATCCCTTAGTACTTTATTTAGCAGTGTGAAATGTGAGAAAAACAAGTGAATTCTTTGTTTTTCATTTTTCAAAAATTAAGCTTTTATTTGAGTTGTAAATAGCTATTATTTCTTCTGAATGCAACTATAGGAAAATATATTCTCGAACTTACATCGTGTTTACTCTCTTATGGCTCTTTATTGTTTCCAAAGTACATCTGTTTCAGAATTAATGGTTTAAGCTATGTAAGCTTCTTTTATAGATAATGATTTGAGGAGGTCTCACCTTTTGTTTAGAGTCATCACTGCCTCAGTGATAATTTTGTCACAAAACTTACTTTGTATAACAGAAATAAAATAATTAGTAAAATAGTTATTTTAAATTAGAAAAAACATTTTTGCCAATAACATCACACATTTAAAAAGAAAGGACAGTGTAGAATTATCAGAAGTTTGTTAAATTTACAGAGAATCATCTAGTGCCTCATTTGACCAATAGTAGTGGTGAGAACTTCTGGAAGAGATTGCTACAATAAAAAATTAAGTTTTTTGATATCTTACTGAAACATAAGATGAAAAACATGTTTATATACAGTATATTACAGATCTGATCATTGGATATTTAAGTTTAAAAATCAAGTTGTTTTTGTGAGATAATTTTTGTTCTAAAGTGGAACATCAACTTTATGTGCTTTGTATTTCAAAATGTTAATCTTTTTCTTAAAAAAGGAGCAATTTCTACAAAAAGAAAATAAATGGGATGTAAAGAAGGAATACTAATGGATTTTTTTACTTATGGGGCTTATTTTTATAGTTTCAATTAAATATATTTACGCTTGCAAATTAAGAAGTTTTTGCTCCATAGTTTAAAAATGTTTATTTTGGAACTAGGGGTACAGCTTAGTAGTGGGGCACTTGCCTAACATAAATAAGGTTCTCAAGTCAGTCCCCAAACTGTACAAACAAAACCAAAACCAAATTTTAAATATGTATTTGGATGATTTTATAAATGGTCTTTTATTTTATGGTCAAATTTCAAATAAGAATGTTATAAAAGGAAATGAATGCACTTGTACATTAGTATAAATTTTTTTTTTAAGATAGGGTCTGCCTATGTAGTCCATGCTGAGCTTGAACTCAAGATCCTACTGTCTCAGCCTCTGAAGTGCTGGGATTATAGGTGTGCATCACCAGTTCTGGATGCATTAGTGATTTTTAAAAATAGTTCATGTCATACTTTATTATGCAAAAACTTGTTGAGGCTGTGAGGCAAAATCTTCTAAATTTATTTCTATGTTTGTGCTCATTACTTTTCTCATTGCTGGGACAAAATACCCAACATCCAGAGTTAAAGGAGGAAAGGTTTATTTAGCTCCCAGTTTATAGAGGTCTTAGTTCATAATTGGCTGGCTCCAAGGCAGGATGGCATGGCAGAGTATCAACCTCTCATGGTGGCGGAAGATACCAAAAGCAACAAGAGAAGAGGAGAGAGCAAGCCTCTTTTTGTCCTTTATATTCTATGCAGGGTATGTGCCTTAGGGTGGATGTAGCACTCACACCCTTAATTCTAGCATTGGACCATGAATCAATCACAAACTCTATATTCTGCCACCTCAGAGAAGTGCTCCTCTGCCCTGTGAAGCTTTGGGGGACCTCCAGACACAGACCATAATAACATCCATGGTAGTAATATGAGTCTAGATCTTCCACATTTTTTCCACCAACACTGCTTCCCCTCCTTCCACCATAACAGTGTCTTTCTGACCAGACCTAGGTTTACTCTTTAGCTGAGGGCCTGATGGCAGCTCTTGACCCCAACTGTCCTGAATGCCCCGGACTGTGTTTATCTCTGTGTTATTCTCTTGTGTTTATTCAAGTTTGCTTGGGTAGCTTACCAGTGGCTTTAAACCAGTAATGCTTGTTAGAATCACCTGTCATACTTCAAACAAAACAGTAACAACAAGAAACGCATGCCCAGGCTAACATTAGAATTTCTGTAAATATCAAAAAATGTTTTTAGGAAGTACCCCCAAGTACTAGCCATGTTTGAGGACTGTTGAAACAAAAGAATGAAATACTTTTGTCAAATGTCACCAAACAGAGTGAGAAGATATTTTGGAACTCCAGCCTTTCTGCTATCCCTAAACTCATAGGCTAGATTGTGTCTTCTTAGCTTTTTTGTAAGGATAGCCACAGTGCTTCTTTGTGGTAATCTAGTGGAGAGGGACTGTGAAATTGTGTAAATACCAAAAGTTGTAGAATTTGTTTCTGTTATGCTTTATCATCTCCAAGTAGTTAGCATTAAGGAAATAAGAGGTCAGATTTATTTGTCTTCTTTCCTAGAACCCGCATTGCTATTTCTCTTAATACTTTACATTTTAAATAATATATTCTTAGTATTCACGAAAATGTCACTATATTGTATAATGGAAATTGATGCTGGATTTGACACTTTATGCACTATCCAAATATCTTTACAGAAGAAAATAAAAGCAACTTTCCTTTTTTGGATAGGTCAGTAAGTAATAGCCAGAGTTTGACTAAATGCAGTCATAAGCTGTGGCATTTAGAATGTTATCTGAAGCTTGCATAGATTCATCAGTTTTTTAAAAGATCTACACTGAGTTGCATAGTGGATCAAATACTTTTAATTAACTCAAATGAAAGCAGTGACCTATCTATGGCTTTGGAAATTGTTTTGCTGTTTGGTTGAACTAAACTTGTTCAGACTATTTGATGGAACCTGTTCAAACTGGCTCCTGAGGAGTTAAGCTAATTTCAAGAGCCTTTAAAGCCCATGTTACTTTGAGTTAAGTAAGATTTCCTTAGAAAAGCTAATTTTATATTGGGAGAAATAAAACATGGTACTGGGAGTCACTTCTGAGACCTGTAAGTTATTTAATTTTGCTGAAGCAATATTTCTCCACCACAATGTATGATGATGATGATGCTTAACCTGAACATATTATATAGGGATCTGAGGAAGGAAAATCCTGGTATAGATGAAATATTATTGAGCCTTCAGTAAAACTTTATTCAAGTTTTAAAAAATAGCATGTGTTATAAATGTAAGGCATTAAAACAATAACAAATTGCTAAATTATTAGGAAACTAGCAGTGATAAATGTCCTAATGTGTCCCTCACGTGCTTTGTACTACCTTTCCTGTATCAAGTATCAGATTGTATTTTAACAAGTTGCTTGTGTCTCTTTCTCCAACTAGATGCTGATCTTGTTATCTGGGTACCAATAACTGAATGCAGGACCTTGTGCTTGCCATGCAGGCACTGCACCACTAGCTATATCCCTGGCTGTAGTTGCTGATCTTGAGAGCAGGGGGTCTATTTGTCTTCATACTGGGTCTAGTATAGAGCCTGGCATATAAAGTAATAGCCTCAATAAATGTTCACTCTTGGATAAAATTATGTAATCATCCTTCAAAAATTATTATACTGTTTTCCTTTTTTGGGAGAGGTACTATTTGAAATGCAATTTTCTATGTCTGATAATAAGTAAGTGTAAATATGTGAGATATTCAATGCTTTTGAAAATGTATGTTGGATTTAGAATTATAATAAGTGAAAGTGATCCAGTGGAAGACTGAGGTTGCTGTTGTGTAGCAGGCAGGGAGGTGTCCAGGAACGATTATAGGATTTCAAGCCAGACAGACCTGGATTTGAATTTGTCACTTTCAAGGTAGGTGATGTGGGGCAAATATTTTAAAAAAATCTAAATTTTACTCCTTTATATCTGAAGTAGAGATATTACCCGTTACTTAATAAGTAAGTTGTCATGATTAAGTACAATCCTCAGTAAAGCATCTGATATAATGTCTATTAGGCATTACGGTAGCTGTTATTAAATAAATTAACAATAGGATTCTTTTCAGATGGAAAATGATTAAAAATGTGATTCTAGTTCCAAAGACAACCTTTTCCAATTGCATAAGCTTCTCTGATTTTCTCTTTTACTTTAATTTTCTGGAAATTAATTTCTAAGTGTTTCCAAATGTTATGAAAGGTTGCATAGAATATGTATTACTCTTTGTTGATAAGGGATCTTGTATTATCAGAGGATTACAAGATAAAGCTAAATTGGTGGTTTTCATTCTAGCCCCTGTTAGTCCCTGTCACCAAACTACCACACAGTTTGGAGCATTTGCCAATGTTGGCTCAAGAGAGGCCAATCGAGACACTAATAGATGCATTTTCTCCATGAATACACCCTTGGATCACACATAGAATTCCTATTAACAGCAGTGAGAGTTAAACTTGTAAATCCCTTATGCATTGGTGGGAGAATAGACCTTTTAGTTTACTTAGCCATCTTCCAGTTATTTGGCACTTTCCCCATCCCTTGTGAGTTCTCCAACATTTTCATTAAAGGCTTTTCTATTTTCTATTCTGCTTCATTCAGTTTGGGTTATAATTCATGTTGGCTTGATGCCTTGGCAGCAATGAATGATTCTAATTGCCTCACTATCTATCTAGTCTGGCCTACTCATAAAGCCTTTCAACTTTTCATTCAAGCTTCCTGCAGTATCAACTTCATGGGTCACAAACTTCCCACTCATATCTTTTCATTGCATCTTAGCTTGCTTACCTCTTATGTATTTAAGAAACTCAAGAGAGTTCATCATTATTTCATTCCTTTTCTGTTACACCACCTTATCCTTTTCGAAAACTTAAAGCAGCACCACAGAAACTGAAGGATGAAGGACGACTTTTGTCCAGACATTGTATCCGAAGAGCTGGATACCCTCATTCACATTTACTTGAGTTAGCTGTAGTAAAGGATTAGAAACTGGAGAGAACTTTTTATATCTTCTTCTATATTTGCTCTGATGCAACTTTCACCATTGTCAATGCCAATTCTTTGTCTTCCCACTGAAATACACATTTTTCTTTTCTGATCCTTGAAGATAGATGCAGTATAAGAATCATAATGACAAACTGAAAACAAAGAGCCTACTTTGAACTTGTGATTTTCTGGCAGACAGGGAGGCTGCTCTTGTATTCTGTATAGTATGGGTGTCCTGTTTGAGTCTGTGTGGCACTGATTATTTTGAAGACTTTTTGGGAAACCTTTCATATGATACAAAATGTAAACATTCCCAAAAAGTTAAAAGAGCTGCATACTAATGGAATATGAAGTAGTTTTTACTTCTCCTTCCTTTTAAAAATCTTAAAACTTAGATTTTTAATTAAAAAATTATGTAAAAATACTATAACAAGCTCCTATTTACCCATTGTTAGCTGTTATCAGAATCAGGCTATATTTTTGTGGCAACATTACTTTCTAAGTGATATTGTAGACTTCTATTACATCTGATTGTCTCTCTTTGTCATCTAAAAAAGGTGTCTTTTTTGTCAAATCAGTCAAGATGATTATAAGCTATCTGTAGACCTTCAAAAATATTTTAAAAAGTCAATTATTTCTTCATTTATTATCTAGAATGCTTATAAATGTTAATGTCCTCCTTATTTGGTTACAACAAGGTAGATTAATCCTTTTTTCCTTATTTTCCAGTTTTCAAATTAATGAGTTAGTTCCCCAGTATTTTCCAAAGTTGATCAATGAGGTATTTTCATTTATCTTTATAAACTTGTGTATTTAAACATATTTGATGTGTTTAATCCATTGTAGTTATTATCAAAGAGTTCCATCTTTGGCCCATGAAGGTCTGTTCTGTGTTAAGTCTTGACTTCTCTTGAAAGGGCTTTTACTAGTCTCTAATTGCTTTCTTTCTTTTCTTGTATAACAAGATATTTTTTAGCATCATCTTGGATTCAAAGTGGTTCATTTTCCACTTATTCATGTTCTATAATGAACTCTACATCATTGGAAATTAGAAACCATGGATGCTAAAGATGACTATTGCTACTGGATTGCTCCTTTAAGGAACTGTGCCAGAAATTGTTTGCTTTGTGATGCTGGGGATTGAACATGCGAGGCAGATGCTCTACCACTGACCTATGTCTATGGCCCTTGTGCTGAGAACTGTGCACACACGTGTGCACTCACATATAAAAATGTGGTAAGATTGTAAACTTAAATGCTTTGTGGATTTGCACAAATACTTCTGATTCTGATGTAGGACTTTCGAGGTTTATTTAGCCACATTAATCTTAAATTTGTGTGCCCTTTCTCTCTTGCTGAAAATCCCTAAGTCCTACCTCAGCAATCTAATTACTGATTTGTGTTTCTCCATAATATGCTAAAAAATTGTACACTAACAATACCAACAATACTACCAAAATAAATAAAGTCCTACATCAGAATCAGCTAGCTATTGTGCTATAAATATAGGCATGCATGTATCACTGTACTATGTCTTCAACTTTTTCAGGAAGATACCCAGAAGAGGTATAGCTGGGTCAAATCAATTTCTGTTTTTTGAGGAAAGTTGTTACGGTTTAGATCAAGAATATCCCCCAAAGTCCTCTGTTCAGAATAGGTGGCATTTGTTCAGAATAGGCAGGTCACTAGGGTGTGAACTGGAAGGATACATCTCCCTCGCCAGCTCCTTATCTCCTTGGGCTGCAGTATTTTGTAGTTTGTAGAGAAGTCTTGAGCATGTGTTAAAATTATTCTTACCATTTTTTGGTAAATAATACTGATTTTCATTTTTTAATTATTTCAAGTAGAGAATAAAACTACTACCTCTAGCCTCTCATAAAAAGTTCTGCTAAATTCACTTATTGGCCCTAGTTGTTTTTTTTTAAAGATGATAGAATTTTTTATATATATGGTTATTACAATGGTAAAAATTATGTTTTCATTTTTTAAAATAGTCCATATATCTTTTGCTTCTTTTTTTATCTTATACATGCAAGGATCTTAGTATTATGTAAAAAAAAGTGAGAACAGAAATCTTCCTAATCTTAGGAGAAAAGAATTCAAATTTTATAAAATAAAGTAAAATAAAATAATTTTATTATGAAATAAAATTATTTACTATATGCTTTTTATAAATACTCTTTAATAGTCACATGAAGAAGTTTTCTCCTAGTTTGGTGAGATTTTTTAAAAATCATGAATGGGTAAAGAATTTTGTCAAGCACTTTTTCTGAATCTATTGAGATGACCACGTGCTTTCAGTTTGTTGATATTCTACTAACATACAAAGGGTGATCAAAATACTGTATATGATATTTTTTTGGGGGACAGGGTCTTGTTAGGTACTTCAGGCTGGTCTTGAATTAAATAGCACAGGCAGGCCTTGAACTCCTGGTAATCCTCCTGCCTCAGTCTCTACAATGGTGCGATTATTGGAATGCATTACTGTGCCTGGCATTGAACTTTCATATTAAAAAATTACTATAGTAAAAGACACATTGTCATTAATCTGCCTCAAAATCCTCCCCTTCGCTTCAAACACCCTTATCCCACCATTCTTGCCACTCTCTGAAACAGTTCTGGTGGGCCTTTTTTTAGGAATGTTTTTATGAGATGTGATAAAAAATACAAGTTGCCAAGTGCCATCTAATAGAAAGGCAGGCTCAAAAAATATAGTGTATTTACCTTCTTTATCTGACCTGCAACCGTGTGACTTCTGGCTCTTCCCCAAAGTCAAAACGAACATGAAAGGTAAATTTTTTTTGGTTTTGTTTATTTTTAAGTATTCTTGAAGCAGTCTTGCTATGTAATTCAGGCTGCCTTTGAACTCACTTTGTACCCTAGGCTGGCCTTGAATTCAACGTGATCCCCCTGCCTCAGCCTCCCAGGTGCTGGGATTACAGGTGTAGGCCACCACGTCCAGCCAAAATGTTCATGTTTTAAATAGATTCAGGACATAGATGCTGCCCTGACAGTGCAGCTGAAGACCCTCATGAAAGAAGATTCCAGAATTGCTTTAGCAACTGGCGAGAACAGTGGCGTAAGCGTGTTTGCAGTGGGGAGGCTGTATTGAGAGGGATGAATTACAATGTGTGTTTCACTGCAAGAAAAATTTAAAATGTAAACATTACCATAATGTTTGATAACATTTCATATTTTTGTGGCTAGCTTCATAAATTATATTCATTTTTAGTTTTTTTCATGTAATTTGTAAAACCTGGCTTTGGCATTGGTGCAATGCAGACCTCATAAAATGACTTAGAAGCGATCTTTTTACATTTTCAGATGAGTTTGTGTATGATTAGTATTATTTCCTTCTCAAATGTTTCATAGCATTCATTTGTGAAGCCATGTGGGCCTGGAAGTATCTTTATGGGGAGGTGTTCACTACTAAATTAAATTTCTTTTGAATATATGATACTTAGATTACAGAATTTATCCTTGTGCCAGTTTTGGTAGCCCACATCTTCCAAATATTTTTCCTTTTCATTTAAATTTTTGAATTTGTTTTGAAATTGTGTATGATATTTCACTATTATTCTTTTATTGTCTGTATTATCCATAATAATGTGGTTTTTCCCATTTTTCATATTGATAAAGCATACTTTCTCTTTTTCAGTCTTACTTGTGTTTTATCAATTTTATTGATGTGACAAAAATCAGTTTTTGCTTTGATTATCCCTCTAGCTACCTACCTACCTATTAACTGCACATTAAACACATGATTTTTTGCATTGAACAATATACCCCATCTCATTTTTACTTTTTCTTTGAGACAGTGTCTCATTAAGTCATTAAATTGCTCAGGTCAGGCTCAAACTTGCGATCTGCCTGTCTCAGCCTCCCAGAGTGCTGAGTTGATTTTTAGACCATTTACCCATTTTCTATTTTATTACACTATTATTTCCTTTTTATGCTTTTTATTTTTATTAAATGTATATCTTTATGAGGTACAGTGAGATAACATGCATAAATTATTCAGTGACCAAATTAGGATAATTAGCAGTTGTCCCTCTCATTATTTCTTTATGTTTGGAGCCTTTGAGTTTCTGTCTTCTAGATCTTCATAAAATGTAACATAGATTTTTATGAACTAAGTCATCTCACTGGGGTGGGACATAGAATTTAGCCTTCCTTTCTGTGTTTTGGTACCTGTTATCCAATCTCCTTGTATATGCCTTCCTAGCTGCTAGCAATCATTATTTTACACTCAGATTAACTTTTCTTTTGTTATTATTTTTATCTGCAAATAACAGAGTGAACATGTGATATCTTCCTCTGTTTGGGTTATTTCACTTAATGTCCTCCATCCAGTTCCATCCATTTCACTGCAACCCACAGGATTTCATTCTTTATGACCAAGTAATATTTTATTGTGTTTATGGACCACATTTTCTTTATCCACTCATCCATCTATTGACCAGTAGGCTGACTTCATATCTTGGCTGTGTTAATAGTGCTGCAATAAATATGGAAGTGTAGATATCCCTTTGATATGCTGGTTTAATTTCTTTGGCTATAGTATAGCTGGCTCACATGGTAACTTTGTTTTTGGTTTATGAAGACCTTCCATACAGCTCTCCATAACGGATATACTAATTTACATTCCCACAACAGTATATGAGAGCTCCTGTTTTCCTCAGCATCTTTGCCAGCAGTTGAGATCATTTGTCTTTTTGATAATAACCATTTTAAATGCAGTGAGATTATATCTCATTGTAGTTTTGATTTGCATTTCCCTGATGGCTAATGATATTGGACACTTTTTCATATAAATATTTATTGGCCATTTGTATTTTTCTCTTTGGAAATGTTTATTCAGATCATTTTCCCATTGTTAATTTGATTTATTTTATTTTTTATACAGTAGCTTCTTAGTTTGATATCATGTGTGTGTGTGTGTGTGTGTGTGTGTGTGTGTGCATGCGTGCGCTGTACAGGGGTTGAACCCAGGGCCTTTACATTGAGCTACCTCCCCACCCCTCTTTTAATATTTTAGACAGAGTCTCACTAAGTTACTCAGGCTAGGCTCAAACCGCAGTCTTGTTGCCTTCATTTCCCTGAGTGTTGGCGTTATAGGCCTGGGCTACCATGCCTAGCTCTTGAAGTCCTTTTTTATATGGTGAGTTTCATTTTCTGTCTACCAAATCTTGTCCAACTTCCAGAAAAAGCATTAACAATATGTTTTTTTTTTTTTTAGTTTTTAGCTTGCATAGTTTCTGACAAGAAATGTAAATTGTTTATGTTGGTTCCTGTAATGTTTCTGTTTTGGGGGGTGCGTTTAACATTTTCTTTCCTTTCCCACTGGTTTCCAACATTTGGATTGTGGTGTTTTGGTGGTTTTCTTTGTATTTATTTTGCTTAGGGTTCATTGAACTTCTGGGATCTGTAAATTTGTATTTTTCATCATTTGGAAAATTTTATGGCCTTGTTTCCTTATTTTTTTCCATTTCTTTTCTTTCTTGGACTCCTATTACATGGGTGTTAGATTGCTTGGCATTGCTTTACAGGTCATTACATTATTTTTTCATCTTTTTTTTCTGCACTATAATTTTGGATAGTTTCTGTCAATGTCCTCATGCTCTTTGATCTTTTAGTTTCCATTATCTGAGTTGCAGTTAGTCCTTTCTTGTGAATTATTATTATTATTTTTCTTTTTGGTACTGTGAGTTGAACTCATAACCTTATGCTTACCAGGCAGGGGCTCTGCTGCTGAGCTATATCCCCAGCCCTCTTGTGAATTATTTTTGATAATATATTTTTAATCTCTAGATACTCCATTTGATTCTTTTTAAATTTATTCCTTTTTTCATTATATTCTTATTTTCATTTGCATATAATGGCTGTTTTAACATTTAATGCCAATTCCATCATCTCCATAATTTAATTGCTTGTTTCTCTTTTTTTGTTGTTGTCTTTTTTTTTTTCTGGTACCAGGAATTGAACTCACGACCTTGCGCTTGCCAGGCAGGTGCTGTGCCGCTGAGCTAAATCCCCAGCCCCCTGTTTCTTTTTTGTATTGTTAAATTTCTTTGTGTGTCTAATATTTTTCTTGTTTATTTTGATTGTATTTGATCTTGTTCTATAATTTCTTAAATTATATCTAGCATTTTTTAAGGCATTTGAATTTCCCTTTAATAGTGCTTAGATGCATTCCACAAAGTTTAATATGTAGATATGTTTTACTTTATTCAGCTCAAAATATTCTGTTATTTCCTTTTTTCTTACCTATTTAGAAGTGTGCTACTAAATTTCCAAGTATTTCGGAATGTTTTTCCTGCTGTTAATTTTGAGACTAATTCTGTTATGGGCAGGGATTATTTTTCTGTGATTTCAGTTCTTTTACATTTGTTAAAAGTTTGTTTTATTATCCCATATATGATCTATTTTGGCAAATTTCTCATGTACATATGAAGGGAACATGTGTCTGTGTTTGCTGAGTAGGAAGTTTTGCAAACCTCAATTAGGGTAAATTAATGTCGTTCTTTATACTTATTTTCTATTTTTATATTGTTTTCTGAGAGAAGTTTTGAAATTTTCAACTATAATTTTGGGTTTGTTTATTTTTCCTTTGACTTCTGTCACTGTTTTCTTTACATATTTTGAAGTTTTATTGTTTTTATCCCCCCCCCCCCCGTTTCACCTCCCTTCCCCTCCCCAGGACTCCTATGTGAATGGAAGCCAAAAGACAGCCTGGGTAACACTCAGCCCAAGCCTGTGCATCCTTTTTCTTTTCCTTTTTTCCCTCCCCTCCCTTTCCTTCCCCTCCCCTCTCTTCCTCTCTTTTCTTTTTTCTTTTTTTGGTGTTGGGGATTGAATCCAGTACTCTGTACACGTTAAGCATACTTATGCCACTGAGCTATATCCCCAGCTCTATGAAGCTTTATTGTTGAAACATGCATCTTTAGAATTGTGATGTCTTGGTGAGTTGACATCTTAAACATTTATATGTCCCTCTTTATACTTGTTTTTTTCTTGGAATGAAGAACAAAAGTATTGTGTGCTATTACATAACCACTGTGTTATTATTGTTATTTTGTCTTTTTGAGGCAAGGTCTTGCTATGCATTTCAGGCTGGCCTTGAACTCACAGCAATCCTCCTGCCTCAGCCTCCCAAGTGCTGAGATCACAGGTGTGTGCCACCACACATGGCTGCTACTGTATTTTTGATTGGGATTAGCATTGTACATTTTTTCTATCCTTTTATTTTTTAATATATCTACATATTTATGTTTAATGTGGATTTTTCAACAGTACATACTTAGATTTTGCATTTTTCCTCCAGTATGATAGGATGATCCAAAGCTATACATTTAATGCAGTTACTGATATACAGTATTTTTTTTGTTTTTTTTTTTTGTTTTTTGTTTTTTGGTTTTTCTCTGGTACCGGGAATCAAATGCACGACCTTGCACTTGCCAGGCAGGTGCTGTACCACTGAGCTAAATCCTCAGTCCCTGATATACAGTATTTGGACTGAGGTTTATTGTATTATGTGTTTCAGTTTACCTCTTCTGCTTTGTTTTTCAGTTGTCTCTTACCTATCTTTTTTTGAATATTTTTCCATTTTAATTAACTGTTGACTTTTCATTGTATTTGTTTTGGTAATTTTTTGGTGATTGATCTTTGGTTCATCTTGTACATACAGAGGTGGGATTGCTATATCATCTGATAATTCTTTTTTAGTATTTTAAGACGCATTATCCTGTTTTCCATAGCAACTGTACTAGTTCACATTTCTTCCATAGTACACAGAGATCCCAATTTCTTCATGTTCATGTCAACACTTATTTTCTGTTTTGATATTATTTTTTGATAGTAATCTTTCTGATAGATATGATGTAAATATCTCATTGTGGTTTTTATTTGCATTTCCCTAATGACAACTTGCCTACTTTTGTTCACTTTTCATAACTGACATACTTTTGTTTTTGTTTTGTATTTTGTCTAGTTTTTAAAAATTGTAATTAGTGAGTGAGATTAACATTTAGGGGACCAGCCTTGCCACAGCAGAACCAAAACCCTAGTAATTTTTAATTTAAAATTATGAATTTTATATTTTGAGAAATGGATTTTGTTGTATTTATTTAAAAAGTGTTGAACTTTTGTTCTAGAAGGTCCTTAAGTTCTTTGGGGTTTAATTTGGTTTGAGGGCATCTTGTTTTTAAATTTTTAGTGTGGACCTTGAGTGGCCTTTATTCTAGGGCTAGTTTAGCCTTAGTACTCAGCATACCCACTTAGCACCTTTTCTGAACGCTGTGTGTTTTAAATGAGATCTTTTCATTGTGGTTGATGGTAACTTTAAGTTTCTAGCCTTGAATGAACTGTGGGAATTTTTCAGCTTACAGTTATCTGAAAATTGTTTTGCTTTTGGCAGATGTTTTCTGCTTGCCATTGTGGAATTTCACTCTCTGGGTTCATGGACGAAAAATCAGCCCCAAGCTCAAAAGGACCCTACAGAGGTTTTTGGAGCTCTTTCCTTGTGCTGCTTTCTCCTATATAAGTTTATCCCATAACTTCTGTTAATCTCAGTTACTTGAACTCTAATCTCTGCACTCAACTCAGGGCATTGCTGGGCTCTTTCTAGGCTCTTCCTCCTGGTGCTACAGGGAACGCCTTATATTTTTACCCTTGTAGGGATTATAGTCTTGCACTACCTGTAGTCTAATGTCTGAAATTTATTATTCCTCTGTTGGTTGTTTATAGTAGAACAATACCCTTTGTGACTAGAAACAAAAGTCCACCTCTTTGTATTTTTGCTCTGTATTTTGTGTAACTGATTCACTTAGGCTTCAGATTTGATTTTCAGTAATGGTAATCCCTCTTTTCAATTCAGCTACTGAATTTTGGCATAGAAAATCACGCTTAAGTCCAAAAATTATTTTTATTTATAAATAAATTTCATGTATTCTCTTCAGTTTTGTGCTAAATTATTTATCTTCATTAATATCCTTGTTTTGGCTTTTTCTTTATGAGGTTTTGAGTTCTCTCAACTGGATTGTCTGGCTTAGAAAAGAATTTCTCACATTCACTGTCAAAGATTACAGCTTCTGGTGCTGAACTTTAGTATTAGTAGAAAACTCATGAATAGAAGGAAAGACACAGTGCTTCTTCCTGTGGGTTGCAATGTATCAGCTGAAAATCTGTCAGACTTGTCTTGCCAAGGTAAAATCCAAAAACTTTTGTGTGGTATATAATGTTCCTGTCATTCCACTAACTTCTTTTGCCATCTTTGTAAATGCATCCTGCATTCAAGACGTTCTATTTGGGATTCTATATACACCAATTTTCTTAAGCATTTGTACTTTTGTAACTACTATATCTTCTGTGATTGCATTAGTAAGTGTTCTGTTCATATAATGAAATACCTGAGGCTGGGTAACTTTATAAGGAAAATAGATTTATTTAAACCACAGTTCTGGACCTTCAAGAGCACAGTGCAGGTATTAGCTTGGCTCTGGTGACGCTTTGTGGTGGATGGCATCACATGGTAGGAAAGTGTATGGAAGTGAGCGATTATATCACCACACAGGAGAGCAGAGAGAAACTGAAGTTCCACAAGCCTTTATTAGGGGATGCCTCCAGCTGACCTAAGAACCTGTCACTGGAACCCACCTCTAAAGACTCTCCACCATCTTCCAAAATCACCTCACTTAGGACCAAGCATCCAACATATGAAGCCTTGGAAGAAAAATTCAAACCAAATCCAAACATCCATAGCAGTGATACACTTTTCCACACTCTTATTCTTCAGGTATATTCTTTCTTATTCATAGTTTGGTATACTGCTGGGTAGGGCTTTCACCTCCAAGAAGGGATATGGTTCACAGTTTGGGGACAAATGATCACAGTGATCACACAGAATTATTCATTAAGAGCTTGGAGCACCAGTCTTAATAAATGGGTGTAAATTAAGGGAAGAAGTGTTGAAAAGATCTTATCATAGGAATAATCCGCAAGGGATATTTATCATGTGCTGCTGATAGATACTCTCATTCCATTGATTTTTTTTACTTCTGCTATCTTTACTGGGGCCAATCATCTCTGATTGTCTCAGTATCCTTGCTCAGTTTTCTTTTGGTACAGAGTTCAGGATGATAGCCCATCCATCTGATCAAACCTGGGTCATATGTACACTGCTATCTTCTAGGGTATAGGGAGAGGAGATCTTTGCCTTTACTTCAGTGTTCATAGGAAAAATCAAGATCATGTCACTCCTTTGTCTTGAGATTTCCCCAATAAAGGAAGGATATTTGGATTCGAGCAACTATAAGCAGCAAATGTCCACTTCAACCAGTTTTTCCTAAATATTTATCTTGGCCAAGATTTTGATTAGTATTGGATGAGTTCAAGACTATATTTGCTGACAGTTACCTGGAGTACTACTAGTTATGTTGCCAATTAAATAAGAACTCATGTGTTTTAACAGGTATTTGGACTGGGAGGAGGATTGATATTCTTTTATGAAAGTTAAGTGGTGTAATTGTAGACACAGAGCTGACTAGAAGGCCACTTCTGGTGCAAAGCAAGCTGTGGATGAGTACTGATAGCATGGCCAAGAGTCTACTTTTTAAAAATGATTATAAATTTGATGTAATGTATAAATGAAGGGAACATTCATGTTCCACCTAACAAACCATAATAATATTACCCTGGAAAAGTTTAAGGCAGGTAATGAATGCTTCCTTACCCATCAGAAAAATTTAATAAAGTTCTTATAGAACGCAATGCTTCACTTTGAAAATTACTACTAAGTATTGCTGCAATTTTTAAAATAAAATATTTGAAAAGTATACTTCAAAATAACTGATAGAGGAAACTTTCATGTGATTTTTTGTCTTTTCTGAAAAATGAATGTGAAAAAATTTGATGCTAAAATTTTATTTTGAATAGATAATATCAAATGGTTAAAAATTGATATTATGAAATCTCCTATCTCATCTGTACAGTGCTCTTCCCACCATAGGTAACAACTTAGATCAGTTTTTGTAATTCTTTCAGTTAGTTTATGCAAATGTAACCAAGTATGTACATATATGTAGTCTTGTTTATCCTTTCTTAAAAATGTGCAAGTGCCATGGTATATTTACTTTTTTAGCATCTTGTTTTTTTATTATTTATTTATTTATTTTTATCTTTTGCAGTTCTAGGGATTGAACCCACTCCCCTGTGAATGCTAGGCAATAGGTCTCCCACTAAGGTATAGTCTTGGCCCTATACCTTGCTTTTAATTTTTATTTTTTTTAAACAATAGATATTAAAGATCTTTCCATAGAAGTATGTAAATATTTTCTTTTTTTCTCTCTCTCTTTTTTTGATACTGGAATCAAACTTGGAACATTGTGCTTGCCAGGTCTTTTTCTTTTAAGTAGTATTCCATTGTATAGATATACCATTATTTAAGAAATCATCCTTTATTGGAGAAGATTTAAATTACTTCCTTTTAAAGAATGTAGTATATTTTAGGGTTTGGCCAGTATTCCTTGGTATTTTTGAGTAATGTTTTAAATTTTTCTTTTTATAAGTCTTGACAATTTCTTATTGGTTGTTTTGCTTATATTTTGACACGGGATATTGAAAGTGAAATTTGCTCATTCTTTATGTTTTGTATCACTTTTGTTTTTATATATTACGCACCAATTTCTAGATAATTTTGTATTATATTAATGTACTGAATTATTTTACTATTTTTGGTAGTTTTGCAGTTAATTCTTCGGTTTTTAAAAAATTATTCAGTCAAACTATCTGTATTCTTAGATGCGTGCATTGGCTAGCATGTGTAGTACAGTCCATTTTAAAAGATAGTGACAATAGTGACTACTTCTTTCTCACTATTGTGTTATTACTTCTAATATTTCACATAAAATTTGTTGTGGGCTTTGGGGACATGATAGGAATACTATTTTATTATAGTAAGTAAGTATCTATTTCTGTTTTGTTTGTTTTCTTTTTCTTTAATAAAAATGTTGGACTTCTTCAAATCCTTTTTAACACACCGAAGATAAACTTTGTTGTCATTAAAGTTACTAATACAATGTGTGTATTAATAGTTTTAAACCATGATTACATTTCTAAAATGAATCCTACTTGGTAATTTTCAGTTATTCTTGCATTTCTAGAACAATTCTTATTAGGTTATTGTGTGTTAATCTTTTAATATGCTGCTGGATTATGTTATAGATATTTTACTTAAGGTATTTGCATATATTTTCTTACTGATATTAATTTGTGTTTCTGCAATCTTTGTCAGTTTGGATATTAATATTATTTTTTTACAAATATATGGCAACTTTGTCTTTCTATATAATTAGACAATTTAAATAGCATTGATATCATCTTTAAAATTATCATAGGCTTTTTCTTAGAAATTTGCTTTTTGAAGGTTAGGGAGGAGGTATGACTTGTTCTATAGCAGTTCCCTCAATCATTTCTGTGGAAATTGTATTTTAAGACTTTGTATGGTTTTAGGGCTCAGTTTTGGTGAGTTACACTCCAGTATGTAATGTTGTCTCCTTTACTGACTTAAAACTGTGGTCAGATCCCTGTTCAGCTTTGCCCATCAACATATTCACAACTTAAAGATGGTCTGTAATACAGGGCTGTAAGCCTTAAATTTACTTAGCCTATTTCATCCCTCTTCGAGATTGAGGACACCAATATAAGATTAATTATCTTCAGAGTTGGGGATTTAGCTCAGTGGTAGAATTCGTTTCTAGCAAGTGTGAGGCGCTGAACAAAAAAGCAAAAAAAAATTAATTTTCATGATTTGTAGGTCTATCCAATCATCAGTTTTATTAAATCTAGTTTAAAACCTCCTGGATTATTGCCTAGAAGTCTCTAGCCATTGTCTTAAATCTGCAGTGACTTTGGATTCCACACAAAGCAGAGCCTCACAGACCATCCCAGGATGCAGTCACATCTCTCCACAAAGTGGGAATAATTACTCCATAAGAGGAACGGAGACTGGCCCCCTGGCTCTCCTAACAAGAGCAGTCATCTCGTGGAACTGAATTGATTGTTAAACCATAAGGGTTCCTCTGAAGCTAGAAAACCAAGGCGAAGATTATGAACAACCAGACCTCAGTCCATCACAACACCCCATAAAAGTGGTCACCATTTTTTTTAACAGGCCAGTTTGAGTCTCCTCATCAGATCTCAGGCCCCTTCATTTCCTCAAGCTAAAGAGTCCCTTCCCTATTTTTTCTTACTTTCCTTTCTTTTAAAGGGTCTGGCTTGATCTTTGTCAGAGCTGTGCCCTACTTAGCTCCTCAAGCTAAAGTCCTTTACCATGTTCTTCTACTTTCTAATTAAAGTTCTCTCTGCAAATTCATGCTAATTGTCTCAGTCTAATTTCCATTATCACTGAAGCAAGGACCCATGCTGGTGGTAACAGCTGGAGCTGGCTCATATCTGCTGGCCACTTTTCTGCTGGATAGCAAGTCCTTTCTAAAGGGAATCTTAGTGGTACATTGGTGTATTAATTATAAACTGCTAGGTATAGGCTTGCCAGATTTAGCAAATAGAAACCAGGATACTCATTTAAATTTGAATTTCAGATAAATAACAAATAATTATTTCAATATAAACATGTCCCATATGTTGTCCCATATGTTTAGTGTAAGTCTGTCTACTTTATTGTTTTGTAGTCAATGAATCAGCAGTAGCCATTATCATATGTCATATGACTCTTTTTAAGGATACAGTTGGGAGTAATAATCAAAGTTATGATGATTTTTTTCATATCTTCTTATGAAGTACTTTGATAGCTGTGAACTTTCCAGGTGATTTTTCACAAGTGTTAAAAGGGAAACTAGCTATTTCTTGGTAGGTTCCTTTTTCCTGCTGGATATTGCTGCTGCCCCTTCAAGTGCCCTCTCCTGGTAAGCCATAGAGCTGAATGGCAGTTTTATAAAGTGTGGAGAACCTTTCTCTTCCTTTAGTGATATATCCCTTAGAAGACAATCCAGACCATCATATTTGCCCAAGTGTCTCACAGTGTAGTGAAATGGACTTTTCAAAGTTTGTGTGGAGGTCATTACTTATGATAGGATCACTCACAGGTCTTTGTAGTGTGAGTTTGGAAACTTGATGTATTGAGAATTACCCTTTTCCTTTAAACAACATTTTTTTAGTTCTTTATGCCTCTCTGTTTCTTCCTGTAGGTGGCATATTTTTCCAGAATGGTCTACATTGCCTTGTAATAGGCTTCTACAGAGAAGAGGGTGAAATAAGGGTAAGATATATAAGTTAAAACTTGAGCCTGGCTTCAGATATGTTCCAGAGTGTCCCATAAACTGGACTAAAGAGGCTCCAGAAATCATTTTTTTTTTCATAAGAAAGGAGGATTTTGAATTTGTGCACAGCAGACATGGAGAAAATAGTATAGAGTATATTCTGTCTCATACATTGGTCCAATGGCCTGGTTTAGTGGACTCCATTATCTAATTCTGGGAAGAAAAAATATTTCATGTGGCAGTTGAAGAAGATTCTATGAAGGAATCTCTGAGTATGTGAGCACAAGACAGCACTGCTTGGGCTCAGCTATGAACATGGCACAGAGTAGGAGCATCACATTTCTCTGACAACCTGGAATTTGGTAGCTCTAAAATTATTGAAAAAAGATAGTGCCTTTTGCAGTGATAGCAGTCATCTTATGGTAGGTACAAGCAACATGGCAAAAACTAGAACTCCTTAGAGTAGGATTAGGGTTGCAGATGTGTTGGATGGAGAATGAAAGGAAGAATGTCAGACATTTTCAGGTAAGTGTATTTGACAAGCTGACTCATATTCACATTTGGAGCACTCTGTGTTAATACAACAGCAAGTTTAATGCTGTCATATTAGGTAATTACTTGGTGTCTTAATTATTTTTTTTTCCTTGCTGAGTCAAAATACCTGACACCCAAAGTTAAAGCAGGAAAAGCTTATTGTAGCTCACAATTTGCAGAGGTTTCAGTTCATAGATGGTTGGCTTCAAGGCAGGGTGGCACATTGGAGAAGAAACAGTTCATGGAAGCAGAAGGCAGGAAAGCAGCAAAGCAGCAAAGTAGTGAAGGAGCAGCAACAGCCTACCTCTCCCTTTTACCTCTTCTAGGTTATCTGCCCTGTGGGTGGTGCTACCTACACCCAGGGTGGGCCTTCCCATTATCCACACCCAGAACTAGGCCAAACCAGTCAGTAGACTAAATTAGTAATCATACACCCTTAATTCCAGCATCACACACTTAATCCCAGCATTATACACCCTAGATCCAGCCACCTCTGAAAAGCCCTACCTAGCACTACATGAAGCTTTGGGAGGACATCTAGACACAAGTCATAACAGTTGTATGTAATGTAAGTGTGAAGAGAAGAGCAAACATGGTAGTACTGTTGGGAGGCATGCATTCAGATGATAGGATAGGTAAATTGCTGAGAATAATTCCTAGCAATGTACATGGAAGTGAGGATATATATGAAAAAACTTATAGAAAGTGCATGCTCAGGCTCCATAGGACCATAAACCAACTTTGAGGGACATTGTTATACTTGTTTCTGTAGCTTAAATCTCTCATAATACCTGACTCATAATAAATGGTAGATATGAAAGAATATTTTCTTTTATGATTCTATTAGTACTGCTTACTCAGTTCCTTGGAAAGCTGTTTATTGTTCACTTTCCTGTTTTTTCCACCCCCTGGTAGAAATCTGGATTAAAATGTTACCATTTGGGATGGAAAGGAGAGCCAGGAACCAGATTGTTTCATAAAGTCCAGCCTAGTGATCTTCCACTAACCTAGGCTACAGAACCATTCTGTGGAATTAGAGCGGTTCTATTGCTTTAATTGTAAGTATAAATGTAAGTATCTGTTGCTGGAAATTCTATGCAAATTAATTATGCTTATGTGATTAATACTGTAAAACAATTATATCTTTGAAATATATTATCCTGAGCATATGGAGTTGGTACTATTGATTTAATGTCAATAGGATATGTCTGTGAATGAAATCTGTCTTTTCAAAGACAGCATGATACTATTTGATAATTTACATATATACTGTCGGTATCTCCTCCAATAGTGATGAAATGGTGGGCTTCTTACCCACCATTGAGACATTGCCTGTACCTAAAGAATACTATGGCTTTTTGTTCAGTTAGTGGGTTGTTACAACCCTTGAACTCACACCCTTGACTTAATTAGCATAATGTTTCTTAATTGAGTTAAAAGGCTTAGATATTTGATTTTTGTAGTCTTATTGCAGAAAAAAAGGCATGGAGATATGAAAAAGTCTGTGAATATGAGAGTATTAGAATGTTATATATGTGTCTGGTATGTCTGAGGATCAAAGCAAAACACAGCAATCATTTATTTGGAAGAATCAAGGTCCAGAGTTTATCAGTGTTATCCTACTGATAGCATGAGAAGAATCCTATGCAGTCAGCTGGCTGGAACATTAAATTGCCAGAATGAGCAATTTGCTGAAAATGATTGTTTACTAGAAGGAATGATCATTTCCTTTTTAACAATTATGGAGTTGGGAAAGATAGTGTGGGAGGTTACAAAGTGGATTAGGTGTAAGAGTAACAAGGCAGAGTGGGAGAATAGCATTTAGTGCAGATGGCAATTCAATGTATTGTGGCTATACTGTATGGCATTTTCAAACTGGCTAGAGAGGTTTTAAAGCTAGTGGAATGAACATTTTTCTTTTTTTTGCAGGAACATTTTTCAAAAAAAGTTTACAAAGAACAGATATTACCTCTTATTAAAGTTAGGAATAGTTGATCCATTCATGAAATATTATTTGAATATATTAACAAAATATATGGATATGATGAAGATTTATGGAAACCTCAGTAAAGTGTTTGTATTTGTTCTGATTTAATGTGTATAAGTAGTATATATCTAAGTGTGGTACTATTCTTTTTTTAGCAAATAATTGTTTGGGTCAGCAATGACAACCACTCCCTGTAAAAAAAAGTAATGCAGATCAATAAGTCAGTTGAGTAGAATGCAGGAGAAAATACAATTTTCTTGACTAAATTGGCTGTGATACCATAACACAAATTTATACACTAGAACATTTTGCCCATAAATTTCATATCTGTACTGCCCACAGTGAACCTTCAAAGAAGTGCTTTATAGTAAAGAAGTCTAAGCAAATTGCACTGACTTCTGCTTTTAAAATATGCTATAGTTATTTCCAGAAACACCTGGTAACAAAATATTAGAAGGTATAAGCTTCCACTGAAATGAAAGCCTGCACCTCTATGGGCAACATTATTTGTGACCCAAGAGCAATGCATGATGCCTTGTCAGTAGTAGGCACTCAGTAATGTTTATTGAATACAAGAGAATTGCACAGAGTAAGTATAATAGCATAAATAGGCTGGCAACAGCCATATAATTATCTGAAATATTTTAGGAAGGTCACCCCTGCTCCATTATCTCTAAGATCATTGTAATGTTTTCCTAAAATTTAATAGTAGATGTTCTTGCTATTGGGTTAAAGCATTGCTTGCTATAGAAACACTTATTAAAATAAAAAAAATCAGAAAAGTAACATTACCTACAGCACACCATAGTACGTAGATTTATATATTAAACTTACCCTCATAACCGCTGAAGATAAGTGATGTGTGTGAGGATAGAGATTTAATTAGAGTCAGAGGGAAAAACCTTGAAAATTTTGCTTGGAATAGAAATGAATTTCCTAGGAAGACTAGTCTTATTTGTTCTCTTGGTAGTTGGTATGAAAAACCTTAGACTTTAGTGGGAGGAGAGGGATGGAAGGAACATAATCAAAGATATACTTTCTTCCTTTTATAATAGAGAGGACTCTAAGAAGTCAAATGCCTACTATGCTATTAAATAAGCTCCACCTGAGGACATCACAGCAGATTTCTGAAATACAAAGTTTCATATTTTATGCCATATGATTGTGGTTCTCTGCTAAGACTAGGGACCAGGGATTAGTGTTGTAACTAAGACATTCTTCTGGCTGCTTGTTGGGTGCCGTGGCCTGAGTAGATGTTTACACAGTATTTCATGGTGACTAATTCATGAAAGGAGAGTCTTTTTCTGGAATTTTGAACTAAGGACAATCAAAAGGAGAGTCAATATAGAGAAAAGTAGACAGAAGGACACAAGGGGTGGTTAGTTCATCACACAAGTCCTGAATATCAGCTACATTTTAAGGCATTGTTTTAAGGTGCTCCAGATGCAGGAGTGAGGGAAAGTTTGCCTTTGGGCTGTCTTAGTTACTTTTCCATTGCTGGGACAAAATACCTGACACCCAAAAGTTAAGGGAGGAAAGGTCTGGTTCAGCTCATAGTTTGTAGAGGTTTCAGTTTGTAGTCAGCTGGCTCCCAGGGAGGGCAGCATAGCACAGGGATGTGGCAGAGGAGAAGCGGTCCTCAGCAAGGCAGGCAAGAGGCAGGAGGCAGGAGGCAGGAGGCAGGAGGCAGGAGGCAGGAGGCAGGAGGCAGGAGGCAGGAGGCAGGAAGCAGCAGCAGCAGCCAGAAGTGAGCCTGCCTTTCTCTTTTATCCCATCCAGGCTATATGCCTTTTTGATGGTGCCCCGCAGACCCAGGGTGGGGCTTCTGTCTTCAGTAAATCCATTTAGGCACATCTAGAACTATGCTAAGTCCAATCAGTGGATTAATTTAGTACATACAGCCTTAATCCAAATATCATACCCTATATCCAGCCAGCTCCAAAAGCTCCATCTATGAGTGCATGAGGATTTGGGAGGACATCTAGATACAAGGCATAACATGGGCTGATATTCTGGTTTGGGAGGTGGTGGTAAATAAATAAAGTACATCTAGATAATAGCATTTCATGAACTGAGACATCCAGGAGGAAAAATAAATTAAAAAAAGGAATGAAGTTGCCAAGTTTTGGTGGTCAGTTTGGTGTTAGTTTTGGTGTTTCTCTGAGGGCTTAAGTAGAGAGAGATTTGACTGGTATGAGAGAAGAAACCATGAGAATTCCTGGAAAAGTGTATTCTAGGTGGAGGCAGTAGCATGTGGAAAGCTTTGAGGTAGGGGTATCCTTGTCGTGTTTGAAAAAAAGGAAGAAGAAGGTCAAAGTTGTTGGAGTAGTAGGAAATAGTTAATGAGATTTGTAGCTAATGAGGTTGGGTAGTACCTAAGTGCCATGTTACATAAAGCCTTTCAAGCTTTGGTAAGGAACTTTTGTTTTACTCTAAACATGATGAGAAGTCCCTGGAGGCGTTTGAACAGAAAAGCGACATGATATGATTTACATTTAAGCGATATGACATGGGCTACTGGGTGAAGAATTGACTGCAGGAGAAAGAATAGACGTAAGATGAATTTAGTGGGAATCACAGTAGTTAAGGAGAGACAAGATGAAGGTTTGCAGTGAAGGTCACGAGAAGTGATTGAATTCAGGGTGTGTTTTGAGCTTAGAATACACAGGATTTGATAATTGTTTTATTGTAGTATGGAAGGGAAAAAGAGGGCTAGAAATATAACCTCAGAAATGTCAGTTACTATTAGACAGGCAGCATATACTTGGTACAGAGGAGATCGATGAGTGAACAAGTTATCAGGACTGATGGTTATTCTTAGAGCTGCTATTTGGGCTTTAAAATCACAACTGTATCCCAAACAACAGGGAACTGTTGCTGTATTTTCCATGCAGTCTTGTTTTAAGTAGTTGAGTCAGTGTTCTGAATTTTTTTTTATTATCCTTGTGTTCATATAGTAAATCTATATCACTTTAGTGCATCTATAATCCCTCCAACTTGAAAAAAAAAACTCTAATACATTCAGCTATGCACTCCCCAGGTTCATATAAATATTCTTGATGTTAATAATGCTTAATCCAAATTCTTGGCAGCATTATCAAACATTTAGGTTTTACTCTTTAAAAACTCTGGCAGCTCAGTTTAATCCTAATGTTACAAATCTTAATAATGATTTTACAAAGCAAATTTGCAAGTATTTGGAATTTGAAAAAACCTTAAAAGTATTATATTCTTTGAAAACAGAATCACCCCTTTGAGAATAAGAAGTGTTTGTACCTTATCCGATACCTGACAAGCAGTAGATATGTAATAGCTCTCAAGGAAGAGTGAACTGATGTATGCTCATACTGTTTTACTCATACTGTTTACTTTATACCTAGAGCCTATCACTTTTTCCATCCTCGGGGTACTCCAAGAAGTTTAATATTTGGCATAAACCTTTTTGAACTCAATGCAGTTATGACTTAATGAAGAGATGTAACTACAAATAATAGATTTCAACATGTAGGAGATGAGCCAGAAACTTATTTGGGTTTAAAATGTAGATGTCACTTGTTTACTTGAACAATTCTACAGTTTTGTGTGTTACATAAAAATAAACATCACTAGAATAAGAGGTTATTTTTTGTAACATCTGTGTACAAATTATTATTAGCACTGCTAATCCAAGAGCTTAATCATTTCATGATACCTGTATCATCACCAGATGCAAGCTTTCTGAACCTAACAGTAAATAAATGATTTTGAGTAATTTTAGTATGATTTTAAAAAGAAACAAAAATGTAAATTCCTTTTCCCAAAGCTATCTCATTGGTCCCAAGCTAGCCCATTTATAAATGAATATTTTAAAAATGTGCCATTTTGGTTCTAAATTTCAGTTTTCCTTTCATATAAAACAAAAATAGATATCCGGAAATAGTAGTTGTTATGAAAACAATTTCAGTGGATGTACCAACATAATTAGAAAAAATATAGAAAGATTCTCAAACTCAGTCCTCAAGAAAAAAAACTAACTTTTCTTTAAAAGGGAAATGTACCACCAACCACATCTGTTAATAAAATGTTTTTTAGACAAGATTAGGATTAAAGTAGTCTTGAAGATTCAAGTTGAACTTGCAGAAATATTATAAATTAAGAATACAAAAATAGCAATGTGTATTTGGCCTACAGTTTTCCTTACTCAGTATTTACTTTCTACTTGTGTTATCAGGGAATGTGTTATAGGAGAGAAGTATTTCTATTTCCATGTTAATATCAAAAGTTTAAGTATAAAGCAAACTAAAATAGAAATTTTCTTGAGTCGTTGTGATTCCATATTATTTCACTTTAATTTTCAAGCTGTTTATATAACTTTGTACTTCTTTAAGAGTAATGAATCCTATTTGCTTATTAGCTTCTATTATTGTAGTTTTCATTTTAAAAAGTAGTTATTCATTTTTGCCATGTGCTATGATTTGGATAAATATTCCCCAGAAGCCCATTTGTTAACTCCAGCTGGTGCCATTGGAAGATGCGGGAACCTCTAAGAGGTGGGGCCTTGTGAGAGGTTTAGGTCACTGGGGACATGTTTTGGAAGGAAATTTTAGGACCCTGTTCTCTTGATATTTCTATTTTGATTCTTGGTCATGAAGTGAAAGGATCTTCTCCACCATGATATATTATCCTGCTGCAGGTTCAAAGCAATCCAGTCAAGTTGTCATGGACTAAAATCACTACAACTGTGAGCCAAAATGAACCTTTCCTCTTTACAAGCAGATTATCTCAAGTATTTACTACAGTGACAGAAGACTAATACCCTGAAAAAAAATATGTAGACTATCTTACACTTTGATACTTTGCCTTCTTGAAATCTTGGCAGTAAGTTTTGTATTTTGTACTAACTTTGAGAGTTTTTGTAAAAACATTACCAATTTTATTATTTCTGGAAATCTATTTATCATAAGGGATTAGTATTATTGATTTATTATCACTTGAACATAGTCATTGAGCTTTTTCATATGTATGTATTATTTGTTTATTTATTTTTTGGTACAGGAATTAAACTCACCTTGTGCTT
The DNA here is from genome assembly GCF_000276665.1 of Chinchilla lanigera. Classification (NCBI taxonomy): domain Eukaryota; kingdom Metazoa; phylum Chordata; class Mammalia; order Rodentia; family Chinchillidae; genus Chinchilla; species Chinchilla lanigera. The sequence continues at coordinate 12,248,361 of NW_004955449.1, read as the reverse complement.
GCCAGGCAGGCACTGTGCTGCTGAGCTATATCCCTGGTCAATATGTTATATATATATATATATTATATCCCTGGTCAATATGTTATATATATATTCCATCTACTATATATATATGTATGTAAAATTATTGTTATAGCCAACTACATAAAAAGTCATCATTTATCTTAGTCACTTTCTTGTTGCTGAGGTACAATACCTGACACCCTCAAGTTAAAGAAGGAAGGGTTTATTCTGACTCACAGTTTAGTTTGTCTGGTTGGCTGGCTCCAAAGCTGAAAGGCATGGAAGAGGGGCAGAGGGAGGAAAGCTGTTTATGTAGGTCACCAGGAAGCAAAGAGCAAGGGGTGGAGGGGAAAGGAAGATCTACACTTGCAGGTTATGCCCCAGTGACGTTTCTCCTCCAACAGCACATTTAGCTCAGAGTTTACTCACTGGATTAATCCACTGATGAGTACAGCAACCCCATGATACAATCACCTCCCAAAAGGCCTGCCTATGTGTGCATGAGGCCTTTGGGGAACCTTCTCGATATAAGACAAAACACCACTTTAAGATGTTCAAGTCAGTAACATGGAGTTACCCATTTTTTAATTTGGTCTTTTATTTGGGGGGAGTCTAATTCTTTTGCATTCTTTATATATTCTAGATGTTAGTTTTTGTCTGAGGTATAGCTGGAAAATTTTTTTCCCATTCTGTATATTATTTTTTCACTTTGTTGTTTACTTTGCTATGCAGAAGCTTTTAAATCTGATATGATCCCATTTGTTGATTCTTGATGTTATTTCTTGTACAGTTGAAGTTCTTTAGAATGTTCTTGTCTATGCCTATGTGCTCAAGAGTCTTACCTATTTTATCTTCCAGCAGATTGATTCTATTTTAACATTTAGCTTTTATATTCATACATGTCTGCAACACATAATGATTACATTTATCATAGAGGGAGCTTGTATACCTACATCACACATCTCAATTATTTTTTCATCTCCTTCCTCCCTGCTCCCTCCAACTCTTTTCCCCAATTCCATTTGCAAAAGCTCTGTTTCCATTTTTTCCTTCAATTCTCTTTTTTTGTATCCATTTTCCCTTTTGTTGAGTATTTTTCCATTTATATTCAATAGAGAGGTTGGCCTATAGTTTTCTCTTTCAGTTGGGTCCTTGTCTGGTTTCTGGAATCAGAGTAATGCTTGTTTCCAGGAATGACTGTGGAAATGCTCCTTTTCTTTCAGTTTCATTTTGATGTTGACTTCCTCGTTTCTTTCTAGGATATCCTTGAGTATTTTTTTGCAGTCTTGATTTGGCAATGAATTCCTTAAGAAACTCTTTGTTATGATAATACATTATTTCTCCATCAATTTTGAAAGGAAGTTTGGCGATATATGTTAGTCTGGGTTGGAAGTTATTTTCTTTTAGGGCTTGAAATACTTTACTCCAAATTCTGATGGGTTTACCATTATCAGAGATTTATTTATTTATTTCTTCTATTCTCCTAACAGCTTTTAAGATTGTGTATTTGTGTTAGAGTTCTGGGATTTTGTTTTTTTGTTTTTTTTTCCAGTGCCAGGAATCAAACTCACGACTTTGCGCTTGCCAGGCAGGTGCCACTGAGCTAAATCTCCAGCCTGTGTTCTGGGATTTTGATATGACAAGTCATGGAGAAGATCTTTTCTGATCAAGGCTATTTGGAGTTCTACATGAATTATTTCTGTATATGTTATTTCCAATATTTTGGAAAAATTTCCTATGGGTTTTGTAAACTGTTTTATACCATTTGTGCTGTCTTCTGATTTTTCACTAATTCCAGTTATTCTTAGCTTAGTCTTCTTTGTGTTATCTTGCAACTGTTGGATCCATTTTTCATGTTCTGGGTTTTAAGGTATTTCTGAGTAGTTGATCACTGACATCAGCCCTATCTTTTAGTTCTTACACTGTGTCCTCATGTTGATCACTTCTACTGCCAGTACTTTCAGCAGAATATTTACTCTCCTGGATTTCTGTTTGGTACCTTTTCATGGAATCTATTTCTTTGGTAACCTGGTCATTCATGTTTTGTGTCATTTTGTTTAGCTTAGCTAGGTTTTATTAGTGTCTTATTAAATTCACTGATTGCTTTGCTTATAGAGTCCATTATTTGTTTAGTGATTTTTTTCAGTTATATTTTCTCTGAGCTCACCAAGCACTTTATTATGTATACTTAAATCTCATCTTTTATCATTTTGAATAATTCAGCTGTTTGGATTTTGATTGCCTTTTTGTTGATGCCCCATGAATCAGCTTTGGCAGAGCTGGGAGTATTTAGAGGCATTTTGTTGCCTTGTCATTGCATGTTTCTATTATTATTATTATTTGTGTGTGTGTGCATGCATGCATCTGCACTGAGTGTTTGGGTTAATTATAGTGGAAAGAATTTGTTGATAGTATGAAGTATGACACCCTTTAGTTAGTGTCTGTTTTTCAGTAATGCACTCTGGTCATGGCTAACTATTGACCTTTCCCTTTCATCTAAGATCCAACCACTTCTGTTAATTTGGGAGGGAAGATGCAGTATAATAGGCTCAGCACCCACTTCTCTGGGAATGGATCACAGTATTGTTCGTGACACAATGGTAATTCAGAAATGGCATACAGAGAAAAAAATTTAATAAAAAAACTATGTTATCCTGGCAATAGCAATAAAATAAGCAATAATGATAACATCCTTTGATATTGACATGCTAGAAGAACTAATAATGTACTACCTTTAACTATAAAAAATGATCTATAATTATAGCATAAACCCAAGCAAAATGTTTACCTACAGTAAGTGTGTACTAAACTCAGCAACTAGTCCTCCACTAACAATAAAAAAGAACTCAACAGTAATACAATAAACTAATTAAGGTCAATAAAGCTTAATGCTTATACTAGTAGAGATGGTGGAGGTAGGTAATGGGAGAATGAGAGAGATAAAACTTGAAAAATTAGCAAAGGAAAGTGAGAAGGAGAAAAGTGAGATAAAGCATTCTAGTAAGAACTAAAAGGAAATTAATGAAATTAGATAAAAGTAACCAAAAAGAACAAATAAGAAAACAAGAAAAGCTAGGTGTGGTGGCCCACACCTGTAATCCCAGCACTTGGGAGTCTGGGGCAGGAGGATCATCGTGAGTTCGAGGCCAGCCTGGGCTACAAAGTGAGCTCAAGCCTGGCCTGAACTGCATAGCAAGACCCTGTCTCAAAAAGACAAAAAAAAAAAAAAAAAAAAAAAAAAAAAAAAAAAACCAAAAAACCAAAACCAAAAACAAAAACAAAACAGAAAAAATAAGAAAAATGTAGAAGAGAATAAAAAGAAAAATATGAAAAAAATCTCCGCAAAATGAAGGAAAAGAAAAAAAAAAAAGAGAAATGAATAAGAAAAATTCCTTTGTATTTTGAATGAGTGGTTTTTCCGTGGTCTGCAGTTTCAGAATCCAGCAAGTCATGCTTTCCTCCACCTAGCTATAGTATCCTACCCCTAACCTTTCCCCAGAGACCCCTCTGTTCCTACCTCAGGCTGTGGCAACTATCCAAGCCAAGGCATGTCCTTGCTTATGTTGATAGATAGGGAAATCAGTTAGATCACAGATCTCTCTCTATACTTGAGGTAGACAGTAGGGACAGAGGTTCAAACAGACTACTGGACTTAATGCCAGCACTTTCTGACTCAGCCCCCTCTGCAAGCTATCTAGGTTTGGCCTGGATTCCCAGAATTGAGGTCTTGGTTCCTTGTTCTTCCTGGCTTCAGTTTAAATTTCTCAATGGGCATCTAGTGGACATCCTTTCCCTAACTGTCTCTTATGGCTGAGTCCCACCCAGTCATTGTGGTAGTGTTACATGGAAACCCTGAAGTGAAATTGTTCTATAGTTGTTTGTGACTCAGTCTTAAACAATTGACCCCTTCCTAACATGGCTCCTAATTAAACGCTCTCAAATATGGTAGGTGCTGCACTAGATTCTTTCTCCAACTCTAGCTGCTATGGGGAAGTAGTCACTTTCAGAGTTTTGTCATTTACAAAAACCACGGGCTTTTCTTGATTCTAGTGTTGCTGGCTTGGTCTGTTTCTCTTTGGAGTTCTCAACCCTAACAGCTTACTATGTGTCCATGAAGATGTGTCACTTGTCTTGCTGGCTGAGGTGAGCTTTCAAATTTCTTTTTGTGTTTCTCTGCATTGTGCTATGTTTCTCTAGGTTCTCTGTAGGTTTTAGTTTTCCTGTCATCTCCTTTTCGGCTTCTGTAGATAGACTTCTTTATTCTTTTTAACAAGTTTTTTTTTTCAGGAATCTCAATTCCATGGCCCAGAGAGGCTTTATATGTTGTTGATTGTTACTTTGCCATTTTTTCTTCTTCCTTCAGTGTATGTTTGATTTTCAATTCCCTAATGGCTTACAATGCTGAACATTTTTAATGTACTTATTGGCCATTGTACTTCTTTTAGGATATGTTTAAACAATTTATTTGTTCATTTATTGCTTGGATCATTTTTTTTCTTGGTGTTAAATTTTTTGAATTCTTTCTAGGTATTAACTCCTGTCAGATGAGTAGCTGCAAAGATTTTCTCTCATTCTGTAGGCTGTCTCTTCACTTTGTTATTTCCTTTCTAGTACAGAAGCTTTTAAATTTAATATAGTCCATTTGTTGATTCTTGATATTATTTCCTATGGTTTTGGTGTCCTTTTTAGGAAATCTGTGCCTGTGTTTATAGCTTCAAGTGTTTCCCCTATGTGTTTTTCTAGAAGTTTCAATGTTTCTAGTCATATTATAGCCGAAAATGCTCCTCCCCTATCCCAGCCAGTATACTTCAGTTTGTTAGTTACCTAGGTAATAGTTCCTGTTCCAGATCTGGGCTTCTGTCTCTTATAAACAACTAGTCACTGTGATGCACAGTTGGTCACTATGATGCACATTATATAAACCAGTCCCTGATTGACAAGCCATTCTGCCTTTTTACTTCCTGCTTGCCTATCTCATATAAATACTAGACCACTAGAGATCAGGGCCTGATATTTTGGTAGTGCTTCGAATCAGTGCTCATGGACATAAATAAATCTGCCTCCAAATTCTAGGTTGTTTCAGTGTTATCTGTTTGCTGTTGCACTATACCTTCCTAGGTCTTTGGTGGATTTTGAATTGATTTTAGTACAAGGTGAGAGATAGGAATCTAGTTTCATTCATCTGCAGATGAATTTCTGGTCTTTCTTGTTCCACTTGTTACTTTTTCTCTTTTTTTCTGAAATGGATCATGAAATATCATTTGAATAACAACTTTAAGGAATCACATGCTATTTTTTTTTTTTTCCTGGTACCTGGAATCAAACTCACGACCTCATACTTGCCATGCAGGTGCTGTGCTGCTGAGCTAAATCCCCAGCCCCACTCCATTTGTTAAAGAATCTATCTTTTCATCAATGTATTCTTTTGGCCCATTTGTCAAGGATCAAGTGGTTATACTTGCATATGTTTGTTTCTGTGTTCTCTATTCTGTTCCATTGCTCTACATGTCTGCTTTCACGCCAGTACCATGCTGTTTCTGTCACTAAAGTTAGTAGTAAATTTGGAAATCAGAGAATGAGGTGCTCTAGTAGTTTTACTTTTGCTCAGATTTGCTTTGGCTTTTTTGTCTTTTCTGTTTCCACAGAATTTCAATTTTTTTGTTCTATGAAACATCATTAGTATTTTGGTGGTGACTGCATTGAGTATGAGATTGGTTTTCATAATATGGCCATTTTAATAATATTGGTTTGGCCAATCCATGATAAAGGGAGGTCTTTTCTAATATCTTCTTCAGTATTTTTATTTTATTGGTCTTTTATCTCTTGGTTAGGATTATTCATAGATATATTTTAAGCTCTGGGAATGGAATTGTTTTCCTGATCACTTTCTTAGGTTAATTATTAGCATAAGAAAACCCTTGAATTTTGTGTGTTATATTCTGTCACTTTGCTTAATTTTTCCCAGATCTAAAAATTCCCTGCTGGAGTTTTTAGAGTTCTTTAGATAAAGGATTACATAATCTACCAATAAGAATAATTTGAGTTCTTCCATTTCCACTTTGTGTGCATTTTATTTATTTTTCTTACCTAATTGCTCTGGCTAAAATTTTTAGTACTACATTGAACAGAAGTGGTGAGAATTAACACCCTCATCTCATTTTAGCTTTCTCTCATTCAATATGATGCTGGTAGTGGGTTTACCATTTGTTCCTTTCATTATTTTGAGGAAAGATCCTATTTCCATATTTTCTTCAGGATGCTTATCATTAAACTATGTTGAATCTTGTCTAAGCCTTTTTCTCTGCACCTAGTGAGATGATCATATAACTTTTATCCTTTATTCTAGTTATGCAGTGTATTACATTATTGATTTAGGATGTTGAACCATCCTTGCATCCTTGGAATAAACCTACTTGGTTATGGTATATGGTCTTTTTAATGTATTATTGAATATTGTTTGAAAGTATCCTATTGAAGATGTTTTTCAAATATGTTCATCAAGGATACTGGTTTGTTATCTATTTTTTTTGATTGCTCATCCAGTTTTTGTAGTAGGTTGATATTGGCTTTGAAAAATGAATTTGGAAGCACTGTGCATTTTACTTCTTGGAAAAATTTGAGGAGCATTGGTGGTAGTTTTTCACTAAAAGTTTATAAAATTCAACAGTAAATCCATTGTAGCGTTTTTATTATTGCTTCAATCTCATAGCTTATTGATTTTCTTTTAGATATTCATAGCTCAATTTCAGTAGGTCATGTGCATCTAGAATTGTATCCAGTTCTTCCAAGTTCGCTAATTTATGGGGTAGTAATTTTTCAAAATTCATTGAAATCTCTGGAATTCAATGGTGTCTGTTGTAATATTGCCTTTTTGTTTCTAATTTTATTAACTTGTGTGTCTCTGTTTTATTTAGTTTGTTAAGAGTTTATCAATCTTGTTTGTCTTTTCAAAGAACTATGATTAATTGATCCTTTGTGTTCTGTTAGTCTCTATTTTACTTTCCAGTTCTATTCTTCATTGTTTCCTTCTTCCTAGTGATTATGGGTTCAGTTTGTTGTTCTTTTTCTAGACTCTTGACATGCATCATTAGGTTATTCTTTTTTTTTGAGATTGTTTTTTGAATGTAGGCACTCATAGCTCTAAACATCACTCTTAGAACTGCTTTAAATATATCACACAGATTTCAATACATGGCGTTTCCATTATCATTTGGGTCTAGGAATTTTTAACTTTCCTGATTTCTTCAATGATCCACTGATTGTTCAAAAGTGTAGTATTCTTTTTTTCCATGTATTTTTGTAGTTGCTGTGGATTTTTTTGGTTGATTTTTAGTTTTGTTCCATTGTAATCTAATATGATATTATTGTTACTATTATTATTGACGTTTATTAAAACTTTACATTTTAAACTAGGGTCTATTTTGGAGAAAGTTCCATGATCTACTGAAAAGAATTTGCATTCTACTCTTAGATAACACACTTTGTAAATGTCTACTAGGTCCACTTGATCTGTAGTGTAGTTAACCAGGATGTTTCTTTGTTGATGTTTTGTCTGGATAGTGTATGTACTATCAGTGTGAAGTTTTGAAGTCACCCACTATAATTGCATTTGCATCTCTCTGTCCCTTTATGTCAAGTAGTATTTGTTTTATGAAATTTGGGCGTCTATGTTGGTATATATATATTTACAATTGTTGTTTCTTCTTGAGCAACTGTTTTCTTCACCAATGTGTAGGGACCTTCTTTGTCTAATTTTAGTTTGAAGTCTACTTTGTCAAAGATAAGTAATAGCCACTCCTGCCTGCTTTTGAATTCCAGATGTCGGAGTTTCATTTCTCCATCCTTTCATTTTCAGTCTGTATATTTTTTTTTGTGTTGTGTGTTTCTTGTAGGCAACATATAATCAGTTATCATTTTTAAATTCAATCTGTCAGTCCTTGTCTTTTTTTTTTTTTTTTGGTACCCGGAATTGAACTCATGACCTCATGCTTGCCAGACAGGTGCTGTGCCACTGAGCTAAATCCCCAGCCCCCAGTCCTTGTCTTTTAATTGAAGAATTAAGTCTATTTGCATGAAGTTTTCTTATTAAAATGTATGTACCAATTCCTGTCATGTCTTTCTAAAAGTTTTTGATTCTTTCTTGATTATCCCTTATATATTCTTTGTATAAGTTTTGTGTTTTTTTTTTTTCCTGTGATCTCATGGTTGTGGTTGTCTTCTATGTTTCAAATTTAATGATGGACATGTGGTCATGAATTTCTTTAGTTTCTGCTTATTTAGGAAAGTCTTTATTTCAGAATTCAGTATATAATGACTAACAATGCCCATTGCTTTCATGCCACTTTTTAAAAAATTAAATCAATATAAGTCAAACCATCATAAGTTGTGGACTATTTGTACTGTATTTTTAAGATTTATATCTTTAATTTGGTCTCCTCATAAGATTCAAGATATTCTTTTTATCTTAATCTTTTAAACATTGATCCCTACTGAACAGTGACTTTTATTCTATAAGGTAACATATTCACAGATCTTAGATGTGAATAGTAATAAAGTTATTCAGATGTGAAAATCTTTGGAATATTATTTACTTTGTTTATACAGAGAAGTCAAGAGAATAAAGGTAGGAGTATCTTATATAAAAGAATAAGTTTAAAGATAATAACTGACTTTCCTGAATCTAAAAAAGTACAAGAATAAAAGGTTAAAAATTGTAAAATGTTTTAAAAATGTAGTAAAATTATGTCATGAATGGACATATCCTTATTGTACAGATATTTAAGGAGATAAAATTTCCACTTTTTTCCAACATGTCCATTGTCTACCAGTTATAGTAAAGCATTAATTGTGAAACACAGATCAATACTAGAGATCTCCAAATGAGAAAAAATATTGTTTTAAAAGCATATATATATATATATATAGTATATGTGAACAATAAATATGAAATAACTGAACTAAGTGCTGACAAATTATATTAATAAATGCAAGATAGTTTTTCTGCAGTATAAAAATATTTGAAAGACCTCACAACACAAAAACTATCTATGCTGGGGCTGGGGATTTAGCTCAGTGACACAGTGCCTGCCTGGCAAGCACGAGGTCATGAGTTCGATTCCTGGTACCAGAAAAAAACAAAAAAAACCACAAAAAACTATCCATGCAATATACCAGAAACATTTTGTGTAGTTAAGAAAGAAGGAAAATAAAAATTGGCCAAAGTATTAAATTAAAGAAAATTAAAATTAAATAAAAATGTAATAAGAAGTCAAAAAATTGGATATCATACAAAAAATTTTCAGACTAGAAAGTCATTAAATAAGACAGAGCAGAGGACTCTATAATGTTAAAGGCTATATTTCACAATGACAACATTATGGCTTTGAACACCTTTGCACCAAAAGAGCAGTAACAACTTTTATGAGGCAGAATTACAGGAGAAACACACATATATAAGTAGAAGTACAATTAAAAACAGAATTACTTAGCATACTTCTTTTACCCTGTGTACTGGTTACTCTCTTGTTGCTGAGACAAAATACCCAACACCTAAAGTTAAAGAGAGAAAGATTTATTTAGCTCACAGTTTGTGGAGGTTTCAGTCCATAATCAACTGGCTCCAAGGCAGGGTGGCATGGCAGAGGGGTAACAGTTCCAGGCGGCAGATGACAGCAAAATCAACAAGAGCAAAAAAGAAGGGAAGGGCAAGCCTCTTTTCCTCCCTTATACTGTATGCAGGCTATCCCCTCTTGGGTGGGAGCAGCACACACCATCTGCATGTCCTCCTCTTACACAGGCTCAGGGTGCTTACAAAGTGAGGTCTCTGGCCCCCTACTGAGTCACTTAGTTAAACTTCTAAACTCCTCAAGTTGACATAGTGAACAACATCCTAGAGGTAAGGCCATATACTCTATACCCCAGGATGTAGAACTGCAGAGTTACTTATTTAAGCTTCTAGACTTCTCAAGTTGATATAATATGTCAACCATTATACCCCAAGATTGACCTAACAGTTAAAATATTAATTAAAGACATATGAGACATAAATATCATAGTAAAAATTAGGTATTATGGATAAATTTTGAACCTTCTGCCTGGAAATAAAGAATATACCTAATTTTTGCCAAAAGTTGATCATATTATAAGCCACAAAGGAAAGCTTAATGAAATCAAAATGTAAATTTTACTAACATTTTCAGGCCCCCAAGAATAAACCTGGAAAGTAATAGCAAAATTAAATGTGTGGATCAATAAACAGAATAGAAGAAGCAGAAACAGCCATAGGCACATTCAGCTATTTGATCTTTGACAAAGGAACCAAAAACATGCATTGGAGGAAAGATAACCTCTCTAATAGGTGGTGCTGGGAAAATTGTACATCCACATACACAAGATTGAGTCTAGACCTATTCATCTCCCCAGGTACTAAATTTAAATATAAATGGATCAAAGATCTAAATGTTAAGTCTGAAACAATCTTTTGGAAGGTGAAACAGTACAACTCTTGAAGAAATAGGTGGACTTTCTGAAAGGAACCCCAGTCACACCAGAAATAACAGTGAGAGTCAAGAAGTGAGATCATATAAAATCACAAAGCTTCAGCACACAAGGAAACAACTAGCCAAGTGCAGAGATAACCTACAGAATAGGTGAAGACATTTGCTAGGTAGTCCATGGACAGAAGAATAATATCAAGAATATATAAAGAACTAAAAAAAAATTACTGAGCCAATCAAATCAAATCAAATCAAATCAAATTAAATCCCCAATAAAAATTGGACAATCAAAATAGACATATCTCAGAAAAAGAAGTGCATATGGCCAATAAATATATGAAAAAATGTTCATCATCACTGGCCACCAGAGAAATGCAAATTAAAACAACACTAAGATACTATTTTACCCACAAAAGAATGGGTATCATCAAAAAAATCTAAAAATAACCAATGCTGGTGAGGATGTGGGAAAAAGAGAAAGTATATTGTTGGTGGAAATTTAAAGTATGGAAATCAGTATGGCAATTTCTCAAAAAAAAAAGTATAAATTCCACTTGACCCAGTTATCCCTTTCTAGATATCTTCCTAAAAGAATTAAAATTGTATGACAGGGATATATGTATACCCATGTTCAGAGAAGCACAATTTATAATAGCTAGATCTTGGAAATAGTATATATGTCCATCAATGGATGAATGGATAAATGTGGCATTTATACCCAATGGCATGCTACACTGCCATAAGGAAAGATAAACTTGAGACATTTGAAGGTAAGTAGGTGCAACTTGAGAACATAATGTTAAGTGAAATAAATCAGACACAAAAGGTCAAATATCATATAGTTCCTCTTATGTGAGAAACACACACAAATAAAGAGCAAACTAGAAGAGAGATAAATAGAAAGTAAGGAGAAGTTTAAATACTTCTGCAAATTAAATATTCTGTTGTTTTAAAATATTTCAATATATATGTTCATTTGTTTAATTTATACCAAAGTTTAAGTCATTTCAAAGAAAGTTTGTGTTGTTATCTTTTTGATTTTATATCTTGTGTTTAGTAACTACTTTGAAGATAATTATATACAGTATAATATTTGTTGTTATTCTCTTATTATTTGGTTATGAAAATATTTTTTCTCATAAAAATCAAATTAAAAACAAAGAATTAAAAATTAATTGAAAAAATGATGGACTATTATAAAATATATAATGTTACATTTTATGAAACAAGAATAACACTATGCACATATTGGGACATAATTTCCAAATAGGAAGTCTCTGATTTCACTATGCCTCACAAAAATTTCAAGTAACAATTATCCATAGATAATGAAAATTTTGATAAAAACCATTAACATTGAGTGAATCACTCATCAAAATTGGCCTGAGTCACTTTCTCCTCAAAATGGAGTAAAAACCAGAAGAAAAAGATAAGAATTGTGTGAGTTTGACCAATTCACCCCTTCTTTCCCCAGTTGGCACAGCATCATACAGTATTTGCCAGGAATCCTGGTTTCTATCAAGGGGAAAGGAGAATAGGTAAACATCCAGCTCCTTTGGCATTCAAGATGCTTCCAGAAGACTCACTCTAGTCTTACCTCACTGAGAAGGCATAGAGAGAAGGCATTGCTAGACCATCTGTGTTCTGATGGAAAAGCAAGGAGATGGAGCTCATATCTTCAAGGCCCATCTCCACAACCCAATAGGAAGATCAGTGTTGCCGTGAATTTTTGCCAAAGAATAGGACGTGGGTCTGCCACAACTGGGAATGTAGACAGCAGTTGTCCTCCTTTTCTGTCATTGCTGAGTCAAAATACAATGCTCAAAGTTAAGGGGGAAAGGTTTTTTATCTCACAGTTTGTAGAGGCTTCAGTCCATATTGGCTGGCTCCAAGGCAGAGTGGCACATGGCAGAGGGGCAAAAGTTCATGGCAGTGGAAGATAGCAAAAGCAACAAGAGAGAGTGAGAGAGTAAAAGCAGCAATGACACACACACACACACACACACACACACACACACACACACACACACACTCTTTCTGTCCCTTATATTGTATGCAGACTACCTGCCCTAGGGCAGGTATAGCACTTACATCCTTATCCCAGGATTGGACCATGAATCAGTCACAAACTCAGACTTCGCCACCTATGAAAAGCCTGCCTCCATGACTGTATGAGGGATTGTGGGGAACATTTAGACACAAACCATAACAACAGTTAACAAAACCTCAAAGCTACCTCAAGTCCCTGACTAGGTGGGAAGACAAACCTCAAGAATGCATTTCCACTAAGTATAAAAACTGGTTTTATTCATTTGCATTAATGACTCCATCTAGTCTCAGGGTTCTTTCCTACACTCCTATCCAATTGCTGAACTCAAATAGCAGTACCATCTGGCCAGGGAGAATTCCCTATGGCCTAGCCTAATCAAAGGTGATTATAGTACCTGTTCAGAAATTGAGCCTTATTATAGAGCTCAGGGAGTGATATCTCCGTATAACAGATCCCAGGCAACTGCCTTAACTGAACTCAGCAAAGGCAGGAGGTCAGCCATCTAGAGAACCTAAAACCAAACTCTGCCAGCCTAAGGTCTTTACCAGCTGGCCTAGTCAGAATAATGGCTAAGTTAAATAGTGAAATCTTACTTCTGCCAAAGTATCTGTAAAATCAAGAAAAGGTGTCTTCAAATGTGCATACAGCAATTCAGAGGACACAAGGATTACAAAATCTCAGGAAACCAGGATACCATCAGAAAAGACCAACAGAGCTGCAACAATAGACTCTAAAGACTGGGAGATACATGAAATGACTGACAAGGAGTTAAAAATAATACTTTTGAAGAAGTTTAGAGAGCTGCAGACAATATAAATAAGAAATTAAATGAAATTTGGAAAACATTTCACAAACAATATATAAAGTTTAACGAAGAAAAAGAAGTAATTAAAAAGCCCCATTAAGGGTGAAGGATATGGTTCAGTGTTAAAGTATTTGCCTAGCATTCATGATGTCTTAAATTTGATCCCTAGCATCACAAACAAACAAACAACAAAATAACCTCCCCTCAAATCCCCCAAACAAAACATAGAGCCTAGAAATGAATAATCCAATGACTTAGTGAAAAAAGAAAGAACTTCAATGAGCTCAAAGACGGAGAAGTAAGAATGATCCAATAAGAGGGAATAAAAAAATGAAATAGTATAAAGCAGTCCTGCAGGATCCAGGGACAATAGAACATCTAATCTATACATAATAGGACTTTAAGAGAGAGAGGGACAAGAGAAAGAATCAAAAAGCACATTTAAAGACATATGAGTAAAATTTTCCTTCATATTTGAAATAATGTCAAGATCCAGGTACAGGAAGTGAGAGGTTTCTAATCAAATTCAACTCAAAGAAGAGTTCACCAAAAAAGATGAAAATTAAGCTTAAAAATCATACACCAAAAAACAAAACAAAATTCTGAGAGTAGCAAGATACAACCAACTTTTCACATATGAAGGAATCTCAATACAACTGTCAGTAGATATCTCTGCAGAAATCCTGCAGGCCAGATGAGAATAGATGTATATTCAGAGCACTGAAAGGAAAAAAATAACCACTGCCAATAATACATTACCAAGCAAAGTAAAGTGTTACTGAGAATTATTTCTCTTTCTTTCCAAACTGAGGGAGAAATAAAAACCCTCATGAAAAAGCCAAAGGAATTTGTTCTTGCATTACAAGAATTTCTAAAGGAAATTTTAAAAAGCTGAAACAAAAGACCACTAAATAATTACATAAAATGCACAATACATTGGTATATGTTATACAGACTCATATTCAGAATACTCTTTGATTTTAAGTGTGATGTGTTATGCAACTTTATCACTACTGCAAAGGGATAAGGTAAGAGAATTAATAGCACTACAGATATTACAAAATGATATAAATTTTGAAAAAAGCATAAAGTATAGAGAACCAATAAAACTTCAGAGTCATGTGCAAAGTTAAGTTGTTATTAGCTTGAAATTATTACAAAATATTCTATATAAGCCTCATAGTAGCCATAAAACAAAACTCTATGGTAGATACATAAAATAAAAAGAGCAAAGAGTCAAAGCATACCACTACAGAAAACCTCAAACTACAAAGACACCAAGAAGAAATAAAATACCTAAAAATAATGTTCAAAATGGCAATAGTATGACTTTAGCAATCAGTAATTATCTTGAAGTTCAAAGGGTTAAATTTTCCAATAAAACACTGAGTCATGAAAGAAATAAAAAAAAAATCTAGCCACATGCTGCCTATAAGAGACTCACTTCAGTTTTAAGGACTGAATGTGAAGATTGAATGTGAAGGAATGCATAAAGATATTCCATTCAAATGGAAGTCAAAGACAGAAGAGGGTATTTTTACTTATATCAGAAAAATAGAATTTATGTTAAAAATTATAAAAAGATCATTACACAGTGATAAAAAGATTAATTCTCCAAGAAATCATAGCAATTGTATGTCCACTCAACATCAGTGTGCATAAATACTTTACATAAAATAAATATTAAAGGATCTAGAAGGAGGAATTGATTGCAATACACTAATAGTAATGGCTTTTCAATAATGTTATATCTTCAATAATGGACACATTATCCCAAAAGAAAATTAATAAGGAAAAACAGGATTTGAACAACACTTTAGACCAAATGGACCTAACAGACTTCCACAGAACATTCCAACAGCAGAATACACACTCTTCTTAACCACCCAGGGAACATATTCCAGGATAGATCATATGTTAGGCCACAAGACAAGTCTTAGTAAGTTTGAGAAAATTGAATTCATATCAACTTCATTTCCCAAAATAATGGTATGAAACTTGAAATGAGTAGTAGGAGGAACATTGGAAATTTCACAAATAAATCAAAATTAAACAATAATCTCTTGAGCAATCAATGAAAGAGGAATTAAAAATATTTTGAATAAGATGGAAATATAACATACCAAAACTTAATGGAATAGAGCAGAAGCTCTTCCAAGAGGAAATATAGTGATAATACAAATACTAGTGGAAGGCACAGAGAGACAAATACTGCACATTCTCACTTCTTTGTAAAGTGTAAAACAGTCGAACTCAAAGGAACAAGAAGTAGAACAGTGGTTACTGGAGACTGTGGTCATAGTGGGAGAAATAGGAAGGTGATGGTCACATGGTACACAGCTTCAGTTAGATAGGAATAATGAGATACAAGGTCTGATAAAATATGACGAATGTTTAAATTTAAAAATGTCTATTACATTGAAAGACCCATTGCCACCAAACCCCTCAGAATACTCCTCCTTGATGCAAAATTCTCCCACAAAATACTCCCTCCATCATTCTTGCCACTTTCTGAAGTAGTTTTGCAAGTTGTTTTTTGAGTCATTCATTGCACGGTTGTGGCTGACTTGATATCCTGAAACAATTCAAAATGTTTACCTTTCTTGGTCATTTTGACTTTGGAGAAGAGCCAGTACTCACATGGTGCCAGATCTGATGAATAAGTTGGATGAGGACACCCATAATGCTTTCACCAACCTGCCTTTGTACTGGTGGCATGCGGCAGCAGCGTTCCAGAACAGCCTCAGAAATGAGCAGGAATGATGGGACAAATGTGTTTGAAGCAAGGGAGAATATCTTGAAGGCGATTAATGGCAATGTGTCTTTTACTATAGTAATTTCTTTATTTAAACATGCACTGTATTTTCATCACGCCTTGTATATTACACAGTATGGTGAGTACAGTAAATAATGTATTGTACATGTAAAATTGCTGAGAATAAATATCAACTGTTCTCAGCACAGAAAATGGTATTTGCGGTGATGGATATGTTAATTTGCTTGATTTAATTATCTCATATTCATAAGTCATCACTATCTACTCCATACATATATGCAACTATAATTTGTTAATTTGTAAGTTAAAAAGAAAAAATTAAAAAAGAATATATATATATATATATATTTGTAAAAAGAAAGACTTGATGAAATAACTATAAACTGAAAATGTGGCTACTTATAGGAATGGGTATATTCCGTGCAGAGAACAGGAGCAAAAGCTTTTCTACCTACCTTTTGGCTTTCAAACAATGTAAGTTCATCACTTATTCAGAAAAGAAAGTCTAGAATTGAAACTACATGAACAAATATGTATGTCAAGTTAATATCACATCCTCCAAGAGAAAAGATATATTTCAAGTTATTTTAGAATGCAGAATGTGGCCTGCTGTTTCTTAAAGAAAGACAATCGAAAGTCAAAAAGAACTACAAAGAAAATTTAAAAATCGTTTTAGCACTTTCATGGTGTATTTTTATTACTATTTTGAAACTAATTTCTTTATATTTTAAGACAAAATAAGCACATAAAGATGTTCATATCATTAGCAATCAACATTTTTTAGTGTAAAGAAATAAAATTATAAAATTCAAAAAGTTGTTAAGCACCACACTAAATTATCTTTCAAGACAATTGTACTGTAAAATACATTTGTTTCCTAGCATTATCCATATTCCAGTTTGAAACTCAGTTGCTAACGCTTTTTCCCTTAAAAAGAAACCAGAGCTAAGTGTAGGGGAAAGCTAGGATAGAAAATTACTATTTTACAATTTCTAATGAAATTGTTGTTCAGTCAGTGAATATAAAGTGATGTTAAATCTGAAAGATGAATAGTTGAAAGTAAGCCAGACATTTGAATAGTAGAGAGGTAATAACACAAGATTCCTTTTGAGAAAGTGGAAGGAGCAATGTACAATGGAAGGGCCGCATTGCCCTCACCCTGGTGTAGCAGTCGCTGGTGAGAAACTAGACTTTCTGTGTTTCCTCTAGTTGTGATGCTATATAAAGCACATGATTTCACTCATGATTCCTTTTAGCCAAAAATGTTTAATTTGAATCTAGGAACATCTTTAGATATAGCTTCCACTGTATTTACTTATTTGGAAATTTGAGGGGTAGCTTTCTGAACTAAAAATGCCGCAAAGAAGCAGATAATTCTACTGAGCAACTTTGTTGAAGATAATTCTAGAAGGTGAGATTCTATGGGGCAAATATACCAATTTTCTACTAGTTAGTGTCATGAAAAGTGAAGTGGGTTAAAATCCATATGTCATGTGTGGTCCTCTGTTGGATCTTGTTTTGGACAAACCAGCTATAAGGTATTTTGAGAGCAATTGAGCATGAGGGTGGGTTTATGAACTAAGTATTAGGTGATAGTAAGGGATTTTTATTGTATTTATGAAATGTTAACTTGATAATCTAGAAAGGCCTAGTTGTGTTAAGATATTGTGGCAAAGAGATGGATAGACTAATGTAATATAGGATTGATGTAGGACAAACATGGCATTGCAGATCTTTGTGTAGTCTATTCCCAGGAATAGTCCTGAACGTATTGACTCAACATATATATTTGTTTGAAAACTGAATAACCTCTACTTCATATTATATACAAGAATCAATTAGAGTTACATAAAAGTCATACATATGAAAAGTATAACTTTAAAACTTTTAAGGGGCTGGGAGGTGTGGCTCATTTGCACAGCACATGCTTCCCATGCATAAGGCTCTGTGCATAATCCCCAGCAACCAACAAGAACAAAAAAACCCACAAAAATACACACAAAACCAAAAAATAAAATCACCGAAAATATAAGATAATGTATTTATGATTTTGATATAGGGGAGAATTTCTTAAATATAAAATATTTTAATTGTATGTAAAGTAAAAGTAATAAATTTGATTGCCTTCAAATTAAGAGCATAGAAATATAAATAATAACCTGGGAGAAGATAGTCATCAGACAAAAAATTGGCATAGTGTTAGGATCTAGAGTAAAGAAATTTTTTCTTTCTTTTTTTTTTTTTTTTTGTTTTTCTTCTGGTATCAGAAATCGAACTCACGACCTTGTGCTTGCCAGGCAGGCACTTTGCCACTGAACTAAATCCCCATCCCCTAGAGTAAAGAAATTTTGTAATTGAGTAGGAGCAAATAAGCCATTTGAAAAAAAATCCACAGTGAATCCTTTGGAAGAGAAGAGATATATATGACAAGTAAACCCTTGAAAAATATTCTAAACCTTGTTAATAATATGTCAGTGATTACAATAAAACATTATCTTATATCTGTTAGCTTGGTAAAATTAAATCTGGCAATCTAAAATTATGATAATGTATACAGAGGAAAAATAACTATTATATACAGTGGTCTGAGTGTAAACAGGTATAATCCTTTGGGAAAAATCTTTCAAATTCAAAATTGTACACATGTGTCATAGTAAGTCTTTATTAGGTATGCTTTCTATAATGCTCTACACAAGTATACTAATATACATAAACAAAAATATTTATGTGAACATTGTAAAAAGAAATAACTGAAAACAAGCCAGTTATCATTTGATAGGAGAATGGACTAAAAAGTGTCAAGGTCACATAGGAGGAGTGAAACTAAGAGCTTCATGTAGCAATACAGATGGATTTTTTTTATTTACTTTTTAAAAAGTGTTGCACTTGGGCTAGTTTATTTTGGGAATAAATCCACTACTTAGGCAGACTGCTTTCTGATTTGGAAGCCAGCAACATTTAGAAATTTCAGTAAGTTTTTTCTCTGTGCATATCCCATTTTGTGTTTTAATTCTTTGGTCCTTGAATTTTCTATATCCATCCCATAACAGGCAAAGCAAATTTTCATTATTGTATTAACTAAAGTATCAGCACTTGTTATAAGTTCCTCTTTGACCCAATGGATATTTAAGAAGATTTCAAAAATTTTAAGTATGTGATTTCCATTGTTTGACCTTATTATTTTCTAGATTTTTTTTTTTCTTTTTTTTTTTTTTTTTTTTTTTTTTGTAGTGTGGTCATTGGTCATTTGTGATTTTTAACACTATACTAAAGTTTTCTCAGAATCCTGGCCCAAAATCATTGGAAATACTTCAGGATAACTTGAAGTGTGCCAAAAGACTCAGCATATTTGCATTTGTATCAGAAGATGATAGAACATATTTTAATTTATTTAAGGGTTATTGAGAACTTGTGTTTCTTTATGAGCAATTAACTTATTTTCCCATTTTTTGGTTGGATTTTGTCATTTTTTTTCTTGAGTTCTAGGAGTTGTCTATATTTGTATACATCTATAACATAATATGCACACATTTTGCCATCTCAGTTTAGTTTATAAAATCAAATATATCATTGCTTCATTTTATTTTGTTATAATTTTTAAATTTTATTGGCATATGTTTGCTGTTGTTGGTGGCACTGTGGTCTTTCCTCTGCTGCGTGGTTCACCTTTTCTGTACCACTTAATCCTATTTTCTTCTCCTCTGTCAGTTTCCTTGTGGTTCCCATGTGCCCTCCTCTTACCTCAGTTTCTCTCCAAGCTCTTGTTTTCCAGACTCTAGACACTTTGTCTGGGAGAAGCTGAGTTACGGGTACCCACTGCTCCACCATTTTGTCTGGTCTGTGATGTTTTATTTTATTTTTTGGCTTCTGCATTAAGTCTTAGAAAGGCATTCTTACACACAGTTTTAAAGGTATTAAGCCACTTTTTCTTTTACTACTTCCATGGTTTCAATTTTTATATGTATGTTGATAATCATCTGAGAATTCCTTTGCTCAGTTCATTTGGAAAATCGTGAATTGGTAATGTGCAGCTCTGTTCATGGCTCCAGGCTTTGCATGCCCGTAGTTCCCAGCCCTTAGCGTTACTCTGGATTGGAGTGACAGTGGCTCTTGGCTGTTTTCGTTAGAGCACTCAACAGCTCCTAGCTAGTCCTATTAGCTCCTTAGCAGCTGAGGCTCATAACCCCTTTGGCAGTTTTCTGGAGCTCCTCCAGTGGCTTCCACTTCTGTCTGGGATTCTGGACAGGTATCTACTGGTTTATAACAAGTGCCTCTGGTCTTTGTTGGTTGCCACCACTGGGTAATGATGGTTGCTTGTGTTGGTAGACCACAATGAATGCCCATCGACCTTGTCTTTACCAAACTCATTACTTTTCCATCTCATTTATACCTATGATTCATTTAAAGTTTATTCTATACATGGTGTATAGCCCCTTTTATTTTCTTCCAAACATCCATTTGTCTTAACACTATCTATTGAAAATTCTTTTCCCCAATCATTTGAGATGTAACTTTTTTGATATGTGAAATTTTGATATGTACATGAATTGATCTCTAGATTTTCTGTTTCATTGGTGTACTTATATGTCATAATAGATAGTCTACCTGCTACTCCCACTCCATTCTCATTCATCTTATTTGGCTGTGGTTTTATAGCGAGTTTTTCTTGCATAATCTTATGTATAAACAATAGAATCAATATGTATAAATTCAAAGAGCTTCTTGATATTTTGTTGCTATTGAGGTTATAAATTATACTCTGGGAGACATGACATAGATCTCAAAGGCATGAATGTATTTCTGTTGGTCTTGTCTATTTTTAGGTATTTAATCAAAATTTTATAGCTTTTTACATAGGTTTGTATATTTGTTTTTACTTCAGGGGTCTTCTGTTATCTTCCAATCACTTATAATTTATACATGAAAGACATTAATTTGTGGGTTAATTTTCTATACTGTTACTTTCCTGGACTGTCCTATTGTTTTCATTTTTCTATTGATTTTCTTGGGTTTTCCAGGTGCATTAACATATGATCTGAAAGCAGTTGTTTTCTCCCTGAGTTTTAAACATTTGATTGAGTTGTTATAATTTTCCATACAGTATGTAGTAGTAGAGCTTTGTTCCTGACTTGGATTAGAACTTATTTGCTTGTTTTCTTTGCTTGATTTTCAGCTTCCTCATGCCTCTTTCTATGTTCACCAGGTCTGAAGTGGGCACACAGAGGTAAAGACACTGCTCTTACCCATATTCTTAGCATTTATCTCAATAAAATGTGCTTCCTTTGGCACATTTATCAAGGGCTGTGTTTCACCTTATGATGTGCAGCTTAGAAAATGATGAAAATTCCCTTCATATTTTAGTTTTTCATCAGACAGTTTAAATTGAATTCCTAATAGTTTTTGTACACAAGTGGACAAAGGAATAGTTGTTCTGGGTGTGAAAAGTTTGGCCATGTTTTAATTGTGCTATTAAAATTCTTTCTACCATATATTAAGAAAATAGATAATTTCTATAAGCAATTAAAATTTGATTACTAAAGCAGAATTACTGTCTCACGTGGCACTTGGTTAAGCTTTTATTACTCTCTTTTGTTTTGTTCCAAGCTGTGCACCAGCTGGCTACGTGGCTTTAATCTCTGAAGTGGCCATGTTTTATCACTGGTGTGAACTTCTTTAGGATACAGAGAACAGAATAGGATGCAAAACTACAGGACAGATCTTACAACGTTTGAAAAAGTGAGATTAGTATTACTATTAGGAAACTTATATTATTTAAGATCAAACTGAATATTTTTAAATGTTTAAACTCTAGCCTGATATGAATAGCAGATGTCTTTAGTCTTTATCAATTTTTCTTAAAAATAATTTTTTATGGGGCTGGGGATTTAGCTCAGCGGCAAAAAGCGCCTGCCTGGCAAGCGCAAGGTCGTGAGTTCGGTTCCCGGTACCGGAGAAAAACCAAAAAAAAAAAAAAAAATTTTTTTTTACCTTGAAATTTCATCACACTGTACTATGTCAAATATAATTGACTCAAAATAACACTTGACATATGAAAAGAATATGAAATCACTGTTCCAAATATGTCTATACCAAAGAGAAATAGGTCTCATCTCATACCAACTTCATTGCCTGGCTGCTGAGAAGATTATTTTAGGAATAGCTCCAAGGCTAAACCTAGGTTCAGAGAGAAAAGTGTTGTTATGTCTGCTCAGAGGCAGAGATGGAGAAGTAATGACATAAATGTCTGTTTGAAATATCATTACTTCAGAACTCTAAGTATACGGGATGAGAATTTGTCAATTATATTTTCTAGGTTTTAGAAAGTAGCTTTTTATGTTTAAACACATATTTATTCTCAGTTATTTTATGAAAAAATAAAATAAATCACATAACAAAATAAGAAAGTAACAATAATTAATACATTGTGTATTGTTATATCCAAAGTAGTTCCTTAGTGTACAAAACAGAGACCAAAAAGATTATTACCAAGAGGAAATATAACAACACAAACCTTTAATCAAAATGGATCAAAGAGCTAAATGTTAAAACAGAAACACTTGATCTGCTGGAAGATAAAATAGGTACAACTCTTGAAGACATAGGCATATGCAAGGGCTTTCTGAGCAGAACTTCCTCTCTGGCCATCTTTTTATATGGTATAAGCATGGAAGTCACTAAACAATTATGGAACATCTTAAAGTTATTTTGTATATGTACTCTGGTCCATTAGAGTTTTACACTCACAGGATGATCTTACTTCTCCACCTTCCAGACTTTTTGCTAGTCATAAATACTTAGTCTAGTTCTTATTAAAAATTATGTTTAGGCTTATTTTTAGTGAGAAATCTGGAAACTATTTAGCTATCTCAGTTGTCTGAAATACCAATAATACAGAGTGAGGGAGGGGAGAGATTGAAAAAGGTAACAAGTTATGTAGAACACAGAGAAAGATTTTAGTAGATGTTAATATTCAGTAAAATATTTCAGAGGTACATTGCTTTTCACTCATTTTTTTTGCTGTGTGCTCTAGCTTTAGGCCTCAGACCTCCTATGAGGGCAATACACATGTTCAATAGGGCTGTACTGTTAAAGTTGGTGTCTAGTGATGTGCCTGTAAATCTGTGGTAATGATCTCAAGGATGCTGGGTTGGACTCAGGATGTTATCCAAACAGGACAGCAATGCTTACTAAAAATGCATTTTTGTCTCTATTTCCCACTTTATTGGAGACCATTTTTTTTTGTTTTTGTGTTTACTTGGAAGCATTTCAAAATTTCTAAAAATTTGCACAAATAAAGTAAGTAATAAACCTCTATTTCCTTTGTTAAGATTCAACTATTATTAAAATTTTACCTAATTTACTTATTTTGTTGCTTTCTCTCTCTCTCTCTCTATATATATATCTATAAATAAATATACATTATATATACATAATATTTGTCTAGACTATTTGAGAGGAAATTACAGATAAGATATATAAATGTGTATTTCCTAAGAATAGGGGTATTATCTTAAAACCACTGTACAGTTATCAACTTTATAAATTTCCACTAATATAATACTTTATCAAATACATTTCAACTTTGTCATAATGTCTTTTTTTCAGTGTTGGGGATTGAGCCAAGATCTTGCACATGATAACTACACACTTTCCCACTGAGCTACATCAGGATCCCCTAAACCAGTGATGGCGAACCCCGTAGAGCCTTCAGTGATACAAACATTCTACTGCAGTGCATGAACCACTACTGCCCTGGGTATTCTTTTACTTCCATTGTAGGAGCCAGTCTAGAGTCAGGTACAGTAATATCTTTAGTTATCAAGTGTTTGATTTCCTTTTATCCAGAACATTTCTATAATCTTTACTTGCCTTGTATAACATTGCCATTCTTTTTTACTGTGGCAAATATTTTCCAATATTTTTCTTTTCTCAATTGTTTTTACTTTTCTCTTCTTTCTGCCTCCCTCTTTCCTTGTTCCCCTCCCCATTTGAACATTTTCTTCCTACCTCACAATGCCTATCATACATTTTGGTCCTTATTTACACTGTTGGTTTCTCCAGAGAGATGATGCGGTATTTACACATGTGTATCTGATTCATTTCACTTCAGACTATGGTCTCAAGGAGCATCCATTTACCTAGAAATTTGCCTAGAAATGTCTCAAGCTTATCCTTCTTTATGGCAGAGAAGGATAATTTACCTAGAAATGTCTTAAGCTTATCCTTCTTTATGGCAGAGCAGTACTCCATTGTATAACAAAACCATATTTTCTTTATCCATTCATCAACTGATGGGCATTTGGGCTGTTTCCAAGGTTTGGCTATTACAAACTGAGTTGCTATGAACATGGGTGTGCATATATTGCTGTGGTGTGATGCTTTTAATACTTTTGCCCAGATATTACAAAGGGGAATAGCTGGGTCAAATGAAAACTCTAGGCCTAGTTTTATGAGGAATCTATTGGTGGCCATTTCTGAGATTTTTCTTCCTATAACCCTCTATATTTCTTAACATATATTCTTTTCCACCCTGAAAAATCAAAGCTGACCTCATTACTACATTCTCATTGTAAATACATACTATTAAGCTTCACAACAACACTTGGTCTTCTGTGGCAATTTCTAGTTGTGGTGTTCTAAGCAGTTCATAAATATAACTTAGGATCTTTAACCAGAATTGGGGCTGGAGGGCTGGGAAAATGGTAGGTTTTAAATTTACTGCAATTATGCAGTTTCTTTATATATTGTGGGACACATCATAGAAGTCATTTTGTATAATTAGTTATGGCGACAAGTTTTCTAAAAGAAAAAACATTCTTTTGTATGAAACTGTTACCACTGGGGCTTAATTCATAGATATGGCTTTGGGACTTGCTGCTTTTTCCGTGTAGAATATCTAGGGATACTTAACAAATAATTTCTGTTTTGATGAGGTTACATAATATCTTATGGTTATATAATATCTTATGGTTACATAATAAGATAAAATAAGACAATACAAAAAAGGCCATTTTAAAAATTAGCTATTTCTGAGTTTTAGGGTGGGAGATGATCAAAGTAATACTTCTTTACTTAAGAAGAGTATATTGCACTTGGATCATATTTGTCATGCGCTCTTTAAGTGCATGACATTGGCAACATTTTAAGAAGGAGGTGAGAAAAAGTGATCCCAATGTTATTCTCTGTGATTTGAAGGTATAGAAATCTTTTGAGGATGGGCAAGGAATTTCAAAGGTAGATTAGAGAAGGAAATAGAACTGGTGGACACAGTGAGGCAGAAATGCGAGTAGAGGTAGTTGGCAGAGATATTCCTCAGGTCTTGTGGTATTCTGGAACTGATTTGAATTTTTTTGGGACCAGTCTTAATAATGGGAAGATATTTTGTGTGACCTCAGAGCTGGGACTTAAGAAGTGCAATATCTGGCATTTGGGCTGTAGTTATGCTGTCCTGAGGACACTGGAAGAGGACATGCTTGAAGATAGACTTTCTACCTCATAGAACTTTGTTTGCCCAGTGAAGGAGCCACCGTTTGGATAGCTGCCACACAGTTCACTGTGCAGCTTTGGCCAGGAAAGTATAACAATAGGGATCGGATAAGAAAGAGCCCCTTGTTCCTTTCCACTATTTCCTCCTTATTTTGAGCCAGGAGATAGGGACCTGGGATTGGCACTGAGGAGGAAGGGTGAAAGCCCAGATCTCTCTCTTCATTGAAGACTTGCAGGCTGAGGCATGAACAGCAGTGAAGGGGAAGAGATGAAATAAACTCTCAAGTTTCACATGGGACTGGGCTATTTTATATCTGAAAAATGACCCAGAAAGGTCTGCAATCAGTCTTTCTGAGACATCAGTAAGGGATAGCTAAGAGAGAATAGAACAAATACAGCTGAAGGCGTCTACGGGAAAAATAAGAAACCCTTCAATGTCTACACGGTGCTACATTGTCTTGCATCCTGGAGCTGCCTAGCTCTCTGTATTTAATGAGTCACTGTTCTGTCAAAACCAAACCCTCTCTTGCTTCATGCTTGTATACCGTTACCAGAATCTCTCTTACCTTCCCCTTTGCCGCTATGTGACAGTGGTTAATGAAGGGGAGGAAACAGCAGGTCCTGTCTGACTACCTGCCAAGGCCTGTTCTTACTTAGCAGTAATACTTCTCTGTCACAAGTGTGCCCAGATGGAATGGGCCCCCTAGATCAGTGATGGGGAACCTTTCAGAGATGCGTGCCCAAGCTGCAACACAAAACCCACTTTTATTTATTGCAAAGTGTCAACACTGCAATTAAACCTGGGTACTGAGATTTTAGTGCAGAAAAAACAACTCATACATTAACATCTGTTGTCTTAAAAACAAATAACACATGTACCATCAGTTTGCCACCATTGCCCTAGACTCTTCCCCTAAAAGTACTGGGGAATTCTGCGTGTACAAAGAAGAGGTGTGGTGGACTTTTCCCAAGTCCTTATTACTAGTGGCTTGGCCAAACATACTTGTCCTCTGGCCATGTTTTTTGCTCTCCAAGTTGTAATGAAGTGATGCTCTGTTTATATTTCATATTTTTATTTTTCACATAATTTACATAGTCTTCATAATTATTAAACTACTCTTTAATAGTCTATTAAGAACATGAGTCATATTTTCCCCACTTTTGGATGCTGAGTTACTATTTTTAAGTGTAGAAACATTGCCATAAGTTTTATGGATTTATAAAACGATATTAAGTCATTGTGGATTATTTCTTCACAAAACAATATACTGAGTGAGAACATTTAAACATTTTAAAAAATCTTGAAGTATATCTGCACTATGTACCTTTAAAATGCTTTGAAGTTATTTGCTATCCCCAGTCTTTCTTACACATGCCTATCTGATAAATCTGTCTTTTTGTCTTTTTGAGACAGGGTCTTGTTATGCAGTTTAGGTTGGGCTTGAACTTACTTTGTAGCCCAGGCTGGTGTTGAGCTTGCAGTAATCTTCCTGGCTCAGCCTCCAGAGTTCTGGGATTACAGGTGTGTGCTACCATGCCCAGCTTGTCTCATTAATCTTCTGAATGTGCTATTTAAAAAAACAAAACAAAACACTCTTGTTCAAAACATTTAATGGCTGTCATTGTCTTAGTTCCTATGAGTTAAAATTTATTGAACTTGTGTTTTTCATTCCAGTCTGGTTTGCAAATTCCTTCATTCCATGCACCTATTACTTCTGTGAAATCCATGTCCCAGCCTAATTGTTCTGATCCCTGTTTCTAAGATACATTGCTTCAGCATCTTTACTTGTATCACCCCATCTACTTAGAGTGCTCTCTTTCTCCACTTTTATGTCTAAGGAAATTCCATCCTCTTATAAAGTATAGGTCAAAATCTTGTTCTTTTAAACTTTGACTGTATATTTCTTGAATTAGTTAGAAAGTATCTGTAAGGAGTGAAATGTTATGCCACTGTCTAAAATTTATATATGTCTAGGAAATGACATTTATAGCTTGTAATCACTGGGAAAATTCTTACATTAACCTGAGTGGAGGGTGGGGGAAGTCTGCCTTACTTTTCCCTCATGTGTTGAAACCTGAATGGAACCTTTCTGGCACTGGCATGTTGAACAGTTTCAGCTCAGCTTGAAACAATACAAGTAGCATATCTGATCACAAGCAGTTGATCCCCCGACATGTTTATTGATGGCACCATCAAGGAAAACAGCATACTGACATACAATACAAAGAAACTTGGCAGATTTT
Organism: Chinchilla lanigera; assembly: GCF_000276665.1. Taxonomy (NCBI): domain Eukaryota; kingdom Metazoa; phylum Chordata; class Mammalia; order Rodentia; family Chinchillidae; genus Chinchilla; species Chinchilla lanigera. The sequence goes on along the minus strand of NW_004955449.1, from coordinate 12,220,501 downwards.
ATCGTGGCAATTCAGTTTTGGCATTTATATTGGTAAAAACAGATTACAAGGCTTAGTGTAGCTCAAACCTTATTTAAGCTTGCAAAATGTCTGATTAAGATGGCATTCCACAGAGAACAACACCTCTATCTCTAGGAATTCCCCTTATGCAGCTTACACTACTGGAGTGCCTGTGCTTTGCTTTGAGTGTGTTTTATATAATCTAATCTTTTTGTCCTGATTGACCCCATTCAAAGGATTCTCCTGAGTCACCATACCCATCAGTGTAGCTTTAAAAATTTTAAATGAACAGTGACACTTAGTGGCTAGGAATATTCATTACAGTGTTCTTCAGCAAGAATATTAACATGTCCCATGGTAATAAACTAAATGATACCAAAATTTAGTCTTCTTGGCAAAGTAATATATAGTATTTGAAGTGTTGTTGGTTTTGCAGCAGCTGTCATTCCATACCAATCCATTTAGTTAAAAAGCAAACAGGTGGCTCACACATATTGTTTTTACTACATAAATTTTAAAATTTTCTTCAATTCTACTGAAATAAATGGGGCATTTTTGCTGTTGATTTCAATTTACCAGAAGAATATATAACAATACAGGGAAGATCTTATTAAGGGTTCTTGCTCTCTTCTAAATGGGTATTAACCTGAAATATGTAGAAATACCTTAAATTAGATAAGTAGCTCACACTCATGCATGTGAGAAAAAAACCTACATTATTAATGTGTCCTTAATTAACCCCTTTGTTTTTGCACTGTTCCACACATAAAGTTAAATAATAATGAGATTTTCCAATATTTCTTCCAAGAGCAAGAGTTTATTCCCGCAAAACTAAAATTTCCCTCAACTTCATTGTATTTATGGATTTATTTTTGAACTTTAAGGCAGTTTTTGGGATAATAATTAGTGTTTTATTTTTCTGCAAAATGAAAGCATGCTGTATTGCCTGAGGTTAATGTTTTTTTTAAGTCTCGAGGTACTGGGATTGGAAGGCAGTTTAGAATAGTCTTCTGGCAGCTCACATACAACAGGGAGATGAGTGAAAAATATCTGATTAGTGGGTGTCACAAAATATGGCAAGACAGTTATGGAAATAAATGTAAACCATGTTGTTGGACTTACATATTGGTTTAAATATCAAAACAAATACAATGAAAAAAATTCTGACAGAACTTAATTAGAGAGTAGAAAGGAGGAGGTAATACAGTTGTCTTGTACAAGTATAGAGTCTTTTTAAAGTAAATCTAAAATGTAAAAAGCTGAGTATCACAGATAAATTAGAAAGTAATTATAAGATTTACCATTTATTAAAGCCTCAATATAAACCAGGTATTCCCCAAACATTTTCAGCATTTGTTTGGGTGACATGCTTTCCTAATTGAGTACACTGAGTAATCAGTTAATTTAATTCTCCACTCATTGGTCATTTTAAAGTCTTCCTCCTGTCTCACCCATGCCCCTCACATTTATACCCTGTGTCTCTGCCCACAGAGAGTGATACCCACCCTGTGTTCTCTGGGTATTATGGATACACTCTTAACACTTAGTGTACTATATTGTAGATGCCTTTAGTTGTCTTTCACAGGTGGGGGTTGGGATTCTGTATCTTATTCATGGTTTAAAGTTAATACAATGCCTAGTATATACTGGTAATAGGGACTTAGTGCATATAAGTGCCATGATGTTAGAATTGAGCTGCAGAAGAGAGGTACAGTGAAATTCCTTCTCTTGTCCCTGCTATACTGTAATTGTGAGGCTTTTTTTTTTTTTTGCTTAAAAGAGATGTTGAATTTTCAGGCTATTGGTATTTCATTTTGCTGTTGAGAGCTTTGAGATATGAGTTCGAAGATTATTCTTGTTCAGCAATGTATAGTTGGAATTCAGTTTCAGATGGTATACATCAGGTTCATTAAATAATTTTCTCTTTTAAGCAGGGTATGGTGGTGCACACTTGTAATCTGAACTACTTGGGAGGCTGAGGTAGGAGGAATCCCTTGAGGCTTGCAGTTGGAAGTCTGTCTTTATTATTTAGACGTGTATCAAAGAGAGGGAGAGGGAGAGAGAAGAGAATAGGGAGAGTGAGGAGATAGTTTTGTATTACTCAATCATAAAGAAAAATAAAATCCTTTCATTTGTGGCAAAATGGTTGGAACTGGAGACCTCATTTAAGCAAAATAAGCCAAACACAGAAAGACAAGTATCTCATATTTTCTCATATGTAAAATCATTGTGAAATTGTGTATTTAGTTTTTTCTGTAAAATATTTTTATTTTTATTAGAACATGTTTGCAGTACATATGGGTTACATTCCTTGTGGGGAGTTGGTACATGCACATAACACAGCTTAATTCTTTTTTTTTAAATCCCTTTTCCCCTTCCCCCACCTGTATGTTTAAAATTTTTTTTAGGTTATTAATACATGTGTGCAGTACATAATGTTTACATTCTTTGTGGGAAGTTGGTTCATGTACATACTCTGTTTAGTTTTATAATAAACTGCCAGATTGTGTTCCAGGGTGGCTCTACCATTTTATATTCCTATCAGCAATGTATGAATGATCTAGTTTCTTTATATTCTCACTAGTATTGGTTTTTTTTTTTTTTTTTTTGGTTTTTCTCCGGTACCGGGAACCGAACTCACGACCTTGCACTTGCCAGGCAGGCGCTTTGCCGCTGAGCTAAATCCCCAGGCCCTAGTATTTGGTTTTACTACTAGTTTTTAATTGTAGTCATTCTGTTAGCTGTTTAATGGTATCATGCATTTCACTATGGGTAATGGTATTGAATATCTTTTTATGTGCTTATTTGATGTCCATTATTTCCTCACTGTTGAAATTTTTCTTCATGTCTTTTGCCCATTTTCTAATTTTTTTAAACTGCTGAGTTAAACAAAAATCTTATATACAGCCCTTTGTTGGATATGTGGTTTGAAAATATTTTCTTCTAGCCTATAGTGTATCTTTCCATCCTCTTAACAAGAATCTTAACAGAGCAAACATTTCCAATTTTGATAAAGTTAAATTTATCCATTTTTCTCTTTTGTGGATTGTGTTTTTTTATGCTAGATATTTGCCTAACTTTAGTTTAAATCCTGAAGTTTTTCTCTTAGTTGTGTAAATGGTTTACTAGTTCACATTTTATATTTAATTTTGTGACTTGTTTTGAGTTAATTTTTATATGAAATGTGAGACTTCAATTGAAGTCTCCCTTTTAGTTTTCTGGAAGAGATTGTGTAGAGTTGATGTTAATTTATTGACTAGTTGGTGAAATTCTCCAGGGAAATTGCCAGGCCATGTGAGTCTGAAGAATTTTTTTAGTTAAAACTAAATTTCTTTTATAGTTACAGAGATATTCAAATAATGTATTTTATTACAGTCAAGTTGTGATACTTAGTGTTGTTTTGGGAATTGATTAATTTCACCTAAGTTGTGAAATTTATCTTTGAGAATTGTTCATGGTCTTACATTATTATCATTTCAGCAGGGTCTGTAGGGACAGCTCCTGGTTCATTCTTAATGTGGGATATGTGTGTCTCCTTTCTTTTTTCATTGTCAGTCTTGCTCAAGATTTGTAATTACATCAGTGTTTTCAGATAACAAGATTTTTCCCTATTGATTTTTTCTATTGTTTTCCATTCTCTTTCATTGATTTCTGCTAGCTAGTATTTCTTCCCTTCTTTTTCTATCCTCTTGTGGTGGGAGTTTAAATTATTCAGATCGTTTCTCTAATCTATACGTTCAGAAATATAAATTTCCCTTTCAGTACTGTTTATCTGAGTCCAGCATATCTTGATATGCTGTATTTTCATTTTTATTTCTTTCTATGAATTAAAATTTTTTTCTTTGACACTTGCTCTTTCACCTATGGATTATGTAGTGATGTGTTGTTTAGTTTCCAAGGCTTTGGAGATTTTCCTGTCATCATCTGTTTCTGATTTCTGTTTTGTTTCAAGAACATATTCTGCATTATTTCAGTTCTTTAAAATTTGTTGAGGTTTGCTTAATGTTCTGTTATGTGGTCCTTCTTTGTATGTTTATTCTTTGGATATTTGAAAAGAATGAATATTCTGTTCTTATTGAGAGGCATCTTCTATAACTGTTAATTAGGTCCTTTTGATTAATCATGTTGTTGAGTTCTTTCATATCATGCTGTTTTTCTATTTGTTTTTATGAAGTATTCAGAGGCAATGCTGATATCTCCAAATATAATTTGGATTTGTCTTTTTCCTTTCAGCTGTGGTTGGTATATAACCATTTAGGATTGCTCTTCTGGATGTATTGATATTCTTCATCATGTCTGTATTTTATAATTTCTTTCTCATTCATTCTCTGATAATTTTTCTTGTTTTGAAGTCCACTACATTACCAGATGTTAAGATGACATTCCTGCTTTGCTCTGACATTTCCATGATATGTTTTCCCATCCTCTTACTTGAGGTCTGCCAATATTGTTTTTGTTCAAAGTGATTTTTCTGCAGGCGGCATAAAATTAGATCATGTTTTAAAATTCACATTACAGGCCTCTTTTAAATTGGTATATTTACTATTTACACTTGATATAATTATTGATAGGAAAATGTGCCCTTTTTTTCTGTTTTGTGTTTGTTTTCTCTGTTTTTATTTCTCTATTTTATTTTCCAGTGAGTTACATGAGCAATTTAAAAATTATTTTTTGTTTTATCATATTTTGGCATATACCTCTTTTATAGCTTTTTAAAATGATTACTTATCACAATTTACTAGTGTAATTTTGTCAATTTGTATGAAATATATAAATATTACCTCTATTTATTTTCCTTTCTTCTTAGTTTATAATTGTCATACATATTTTCTTTACGTACATTTAGAATCATACCAGATAATTTCATAATTTTTCTCCATACATGTAATAATTTACAAAACTCAAATGATGAACCTATTGTATTTACCCATATTTTTGTTACTGCGTTCTTTTTCCAATTCCGATGTTCCCAGCTTCCTTCTATTAACATTTCTATGTAGAAAGTATCATTTAAATATTCTTTTTAGAGTAGGTCTACTTTTGAAAAAATTCTTTTAGTTTCTTCCATCTGAGAATGTCTTGATTATGTCTTAATGCATATTAATTAGTAATTAGTGTACATTTCCTGGAGTTGATTTATTTGCAGTTCATTTAGCTTCATGACTTTGTAGGTTTATGTCTTGTTAATTTGGAAAGGAAGTTAAAAGGGATGTTTTCATTTATTATTTCTTTAACTACAGTACATTTTCATCCATTCCTCATTATTTTTTGTTTCCATGACTTCAATAACACAAATATAATATCTTTTGCCATACTTTCACATGTCCTTAAAGTATGTTCATTTTTTTTCTAATTTATTTTCTCCATGTTGTTTAGATTTGGTAATGTTTATTATTTTTTCAGTTCACCATTTTTTGGTCTCCTCTGTTCTGCTGTTTATCCAATCTGCTGAGATTTATTTTAGTGATTTTATTTTTCAGTTCTAAAATTTCCATTTTTAAATTTATATTTTTGGTTTCTTTGTTGAGGTATTTTCTTTCTTTGCTAAGGTTTTCTGTTTTTTTAAAAAATTTCTTTTAATCATGTTTGTAATTGCTCACTGAAACATTTTTTGACAGTTATTTTAAAATATTTGTTAAGAAATTCTAGCATTTTTTTATTTGTAAGTTTTTTTTCATTCAGTTAGAGACCTTTTATTAGTATAGTGAGTGATTTTTGATTGGAAACATGGATATTTTCATGTTATTAAATTCTAAATCTTTCTGAGACCTTCCCTTTTGGTTGACTTCCTCTGACACTAGTCTGGCAGTAGGAGGAGGGTTATGCCATCTTGCTAATGCTAGATGGAGAAGAATATTAAGTTCCCCAGCTGGCCCTGGTGACACTTTAGTGGGAGGGACTCTTGATTACTTCTGGGAGGGAGTATAATTGTGACTTCCTACTTGGTTTCTATTGATACTGTGGTGGAAGTGGCCTCATTATTGCTGTATGGTAATGGTGAAAGTCCTGATTTTCCACTAGGCCTTCCCTAATGGTGGAGTGGAGGTGGAAGTGCCAGTGCCACAGTGGTCTCTTTTGGCATGCTAGGGAGGAGAAGATCATATTATTGTGCAGCACAGATGAAAGTCCTAGCTTCCTGCTTGGACTTCTGTGACACAACTCTGCTGAGGATGTTGGAGCTTCGTTACTGTTACTTGAGGATAGAACTCTAGGGTTCCCACTTGACCTTTGTTAACGCGGATGAAATTGGAGCTATAGTTTTCTCTTTGGTATTTGGCTAGAGGAGAGCAGTTCTTTGTTTAAAAGTTTTTTTTGTCTCAGTAAGTTGCCTTTTCCTAGGCTTTTAGTTAAAGAAAGCAAGGTTTTACTGGAGCTATTTTTTTCCTGTGTCTGTTGGGATTTCCATGTTTCTGGCTCCTTCAGCTGTCATCTAGGATATATGAAGCAAAAAGAAAACCCAAGGAATTTAGACCATGTTACTCCAAGTCTACACTCTTCTCTCCAACTTTTAGTCTTTTTGTTTGCTTCATCTACTATCCAGGGCTTTTAGTTGTACTTAGTGGAAAGAATAGGAAAAAGGACATCTACTTCCTCTTCCTGAAATAATCTTTTAATCTCTTAATGTAGAAAAACAGATATTTGCTGCTTAGGTTAGGATTTCTTGTAGACTACAATGGAGTAGTAGTGGGGAGAGGGAAAAGAAAGAAGAGGAAAGGAAAAGATTCTGCCATTACTTAAAAGAAAAACATAGGTCAAAGGATCTGAATTTGGACTGGTTGTTTATTAATTCAGAATTTTGCAAACATTTTTTATTTTGACACTATATACCTGGCAGTGTGATTGGTTCTAGGAATATAAGGATAAATAAGTTTACTTGTCCTATCTCATATAGTAGAAGAGAAACCTGAATAAATAATAACTACACCGCCTTTTTTTTCTTTATTTTTTACTTTTTTCCGGTACCAGGAGTTGAACTCATGACCTCGCACTTGCTAGGCAGGTGCTGTGCCACTGAGCTAAATCCCCAGCCCAATTACAACATCTTATAAGGGAACTAAATCCTAAGGATGAGTAAAATTCTGCAGGATAACTATGAGAAGATGGTTTAGGCAAAAGAAATGGCTGTATTAAAGACAGAGCAAGTAAAGTTTTTGTGAGTTCAGGTAAATGTCAAGTCTTGGTATGAAAAGAGTAAGGATGTTCTCTGTTAAAGAGGTTTTACACTTTTTGCAGGTAATGGAAAATAATTGTTAAGCCTCTTGAATGAGCATTTAAATATAATGGCTTTTGCTGTTTACATCTCTGACTGTATATAATCTTTAATTTACTTGTGTCTGATGTAAGACTTGCTTCTTTGGCTTCATCTTAGTGCTTTTCTCTTCTACCTTTTCCCAAATGATCATCTGTGGTTAGAAATAGGGGAAAGAAATGTTTGCTAAAGCATTTAGAGTTGCTAGAGAGAAATGTGTAAATGTAACAGATGCACAAGTGCAGCTTGGGATGAAGCTATTGTTTCAAATCTGTTCTCATGGACAGTTCCATCTTCACTAGTTGTGTGTGTGTATAAATACAGTAGCACCCAGTTAATCATCAGACGGACCTCAAAATCCCTTTTCCTTATTATAGTCACTCAAGCTTATTTAGTTAACCTTGGTTTTTCAAAGAATCTAGTAGAATTGTACACTGATAGGGACATATTAATTTTAGGAAATGAAAAAATCCGTATTTTCCCCAAGAAATGGGAATGTATGATTCTAGCTCATTATGTTAGATAAAATAGCTTTTATCATGCCAAGTGTTACATTAATTTTTCATTGTTTTCTTCCTCATCTGCATCTGTGATCATCTCTTCTTGTCTGTAAGTTTGTTCTATTAGTATTTGCAAACTCTTACCCTCTGCTATAATAGCATATATTCAAACATTATGGTACCCCTAATGTATTGATATATTTTTAAAAAGCCCATATACAATAACACTTTATTTTTATAATGTCTAAATCTTTTATTTAAAGACATCTGGTATGTTTGGCTCAGCGGACAAAATATGACAGTGCTGAAAAGTAGTATTAGCAATTCTTATGACATTGTACATATTTTAAGATGTTTATGGCAGAAATTATATACTATGGCAGATAGAGAATCAGACTAAGAAAAAATTAATCACTGATATGTTTTACTTACTTGTTTGTGACCCTGAGAAAACTATAGTAGTAACCTTTTCTATGATTCTGATTTTTTTAACAGAAAAATTGCTTTAAATTTCTGTATAAGAGCACTGAGATTTTAAGTATAGCTTTTTAGGTTTTAAATGTAGCATAATATTTTGCTCTTGTTAATATTTCTAAAGTGGCTTACTTGAATTCAGTACCTTATAAATATTAAAAAGCCTACTGGACATATGGCTAGTTGTACCTTTTTTTGAACTTCTATATGAATTATAAAGAAAAGATAATATTGAACTGCACTTTTACTTATTATAAAAATTCCTTAATTACTAAAATATTTTAGATATTAAACTGAATTAGTATTAATCTAAATTTAAATAATGTTTAAAAATTTAGACTAAACATGACTTTTTAATTCAGAAAAATTAATCAACTAAATCTTTTAATTGTAATGAGACCATGATAAATAATGGTGTTGTGTGAAATGTGTATGAAGACTCAGTCTGTAGTTGGTATTTATGTATGTAGTCTGCGGGATGGAAAAAGTGATCCAGCTTCAAGTGATCAACACCTTGATAATTTATTAGTGATTTACTTTGCTTAAACTTTGAAACTCTATGTGTTATGTTTCCTGGGGGCAGCATGTAGGAACTTGTACTGACAAGCTAGATTCCTTCAGATGTGAATGGTCATGGTATTTTTCTGGATTTTTAAAGTGATTAGTTTCATTATAAATATTTTATAGTCATATGAGAGATAAGTTATTAAAAAGTAGAACTTTATTTTAATTTACTATGGGTCATCTTTAATTATATATATGTATGTTCTCTTATTTAAGTCAATGATCAAGATCCAGACCTGCCAGGGAATTTGACAGGCCATGATCATAGGAGGTTTCGTGTGTAATGATTTGGTGTGACTTGTGTGCATCTGTTTTCAGAATGAAGTCATTTTAAATATGTGCATGCTTTGTAGAGGTGCTTGAGCTGAGGAATGCTAGATTTTTATCTTACTCACAATAAGAATGCCAGATATATTTTGCTTCCTGAAAAAAGTTGTACTATCTTTACTCCTTCTTTAAATCTGTTGCCTTTCTAAGCATAATACCAAAGGCAAATATCCTGAAGAAAAGTGATAGATTTACTCCAAAAAATTTAAAGCTTCTGTCTGCCAGAATCTACTGTACACAAGATTGAAAAGCAACTGACAACTGGGGACAATAGTGCAACACATATGGTGAACAAAAGACACTTCTTCTTGTAAACAGCTCTTAAGATACAAAAAAGCATTTAGTACATTCCAGGCTATCATTTCTTCTGAGAGCCGAGTATGGTTATAATCTTTATTTTTCAGATAAAGAAATTAAAGCAGGGAGATTTGGTAATACTCATCTTTTCTGTTGCTGGTACAAAATACTCAGCATTTACAGTTTAAAGGAGGAGAGACTTAATTTTAGTCATGGTTTCAGATAGTTCAGTCCACGGCCAGCCAGCTTCAAGGGATAAACATCATAAGTGAAGGGTGCTGCAGCCCAAAGCTGCATAGGTCAGGATGGCCAGGAAAAAGGGGAAGAGAACAGTATCAGAGACAAAGGGGTTAAGGACGAGATACAGATCTCAAAGTTATGCTTCCATGACCTACACAAACACATTCAGAAGTGTGCTTTACTAAACCCCTAAGGGCTTCCCAAACTAATCAAGTTGAAAATTAGGATTAAGGAACATACAAGTCTTAACAGTGATGAAGGAAAGCTTCAGGCCCAGGTGGTATGACCCCAGAATCTGTGTGCTTAACCTCTAAACTGTCCTCCATTCCCATAGTAGAATGCTTACACCAAAATATTAAGTCATTTTCTCTAATTGGTGATAAGGTGGATACATTTTATTTTTAGTTTTCTAAAGTTTCTCCAATGAAGACATTTCAATTTGTTAAAAAAAATGAGCATAAAGTTTCCTTTAAATTACTTCTTGTTCTATGTAAGCATTTTTTTGTTGTTGTTGTTTCTCTCCGGTACCGGGAACCGAACTCACGACCTTGCGCTTGCCAGGCAGACACTTTGCCGCTGAGCTAAATCCCCATCCCCCCATGTAAGCATTTTTAAAAGCACAATTACAAATTTAGAAATGAAGGATTCCCCCATTCTTCCTCAACTGTCTTCTCCAATTTCTACTGAAAGGTATATGGTGATTACTTGGTCTTAAACTGGACAGTTATCAATAATGTCAAATTTTCAGGTAAACTTGAATAATGTTTTATTCATAATTTTGGTGTGACTGTCTCATTTGCTGGACAAATAATTACCTTTCTTCTTGTCTCTAACCTCCTCACATTAATATTAGCCTATATGTTTGTTATTCTTTCTTATGTATTTTCCATATTTTTCTCTTACAAAATTCCTCTTTTATTTTTATATTCATTCTTTTGAAACATAATCTTCCAGTGTTCATGCTTCAAGTCTTTCATTTTTCCATACAGTGGAAATTTTGGTATTCCATTTACATGGAATTCATTATGAGAACTGGGAGATACTAGCTTGCTTTTCTTATGTTAATGAACAGAATTAAGATTATATAAGCTATTTCTCAATAGTTGGTAGTTTCTTTTGAATGTTTGTTTGTAAACTTAAATTAATATTTTTACTCTCTATAAACATGAGGAGTCTTAGCTAGGATCTTGTTCCTGAACAGCTAGACTTTTATCTTTCCTTAGAAAATGATGTCTCTCTGTTTTAAGTAGTCAATTTATAGTTGGAAATGTTGCACAGTACTAGATGATTCAAGCTGAGAAAGCACAACAATGACAAAAGATTTCTGACTCTCATTCCCTTTCTTTCCCTAAGCAAAGTTCCAACAAATATTTAGTTTAAGTATGTAGAATTTTGCATCTTGCTTATACCTAATAAGCAGGGATCAGAGACCTTGAGTTAATGTCTTAATCCTAAGGAAATATTGTAAGATTGCAACATTGCAATAGACTAAATTGTAACAGATTGGGTGTTGGATTTACTGTAGTTCTATGATTTGAACACTGAGTGGCACTAGAGCCTAGGTCACAGATGAAATATTGATTCAAAATTTAAGATTCAGGGATCTATTGATAAATAAATGGTTTTGGAAAGTACTAAAAGGATCGGCCAAAAGTATTCTGAGCAGAAAAAAGAGAAAAAACTGTTAGATCACTTATTTTTGAGAACTGGAATGTAAGCAGACTCTAGTGCCTCTATTGGCAAATTATTTGAAAGCAAGAAGTTGATTGCTCTTGAAAGGACCAAATTTGATTATCCTTAATTTAACCCATTCTTGAATATTTCTGATTTTTCTTTTTCCTTGTAGGGAGGAAGTATCTATACTTAGAAAAACGTCTGTAGATAGAATATATCCATATATATTGATCTTTAAGCTCCTGTGCCTCCTTAGTTGAAAATATCCACTGTAAACATTACTTCTGAACTCAAGCATATTTAGAGACTTTTATATATTTGAATGTGCGTTTGTACACTTATCTGAATTTAGGGGGTTGTTGGTTGAGTTTGAAAAATATGAGAATTTGGTTATTCAGGAGGAGAAAGAAAATCATTCTTGTTGTTTGTTGGTCCTCTGAACTTTTAAAAAATATATTTTCTCTCATGCTTTACTAAAATCAAATTGACAAGTAAAAATTATAAATATTTAAGGAGTACAATGTGATGGTTTGATATACAGTACATGTACATTATACAGTGACTACAATCAAGCTAATTAGCACTTCCATCAACTCACATAGCTATAATTTTTTATTTTCAACTATAGGGAGGCACAGTTGACAAATAATTTTATATATGTACAAAATACAACATGTCTTAATGTATTTATTGTGAAATGAGTACTACGATTTAGCTAATTAACATGTCCATTATCTAACATAGTTATTATCTTTTATGTAAAGACATGTAAGATCTACTCTCACACCAAATTTCAGGTATGTAGTGCATTATTAATTATAATCACCATGTTGTACATTAGCTCTCCTGAGCTTAATCATGCTTAGTTGAAACTTTCCTTTAGACTAGAGTCTTCCCACTTTCTTTGGGTCCCATCTGTGGCAACCATCACTCCATTGTGCTTCTATGAGTTTGACTTTTTTAGATTCCACATATGAATAAGATTATGTAGTATTAATCTTTTGGTGCCTGGTTTATTTCTGTCCCTCCAGGTTCACTCATGTTGTTGTAAATGAGGAATTCTTTCAGTTTTGGGGCTGAATAATATTGCATAGTATATCTACACCACATTTTCTTTATCTATTAATCCATCAGTGGCTGTTTAGGTTGATTCCATATAATGACTACTGTGAATAATGCTCCAGTGAACATGACAGTACAGATATCTCTTTTTTAAAATTTATTTAAAAGAGTAAAAGAAGGATAACATAATAATAGAGGGATTTACCGAATTACAGACAAAGTGGTAGGACATTATCAATGGTTGTTATTTTACCTATTGGTATCTTCAAGATAGTTTCTCAGGAAAACAAATAGACAAATAATAGTGAGTTACAGACAAAAATGGTAAGAAATTATCAATGGTTGTTGTACTATACTTTGATTTCTTCAAAGTGGTTTCTAGGGAAAACAAATAGAGCTATACATGAGAGATCAATTAAATAATCATTGACTATTCATGGTTGTTGTTGAAAACACATAGTAATAAACATACATCCATTTATGAAATAGCATAGGAACAGTAGAAACATTACAGAGTTATGGACAGATTGGTAGGAAATTATCAATGGCTGCTGTAATGCATGTTGGTATCTTCAAAGTGTTTTCTCAGGAAAACAAAGATATGCAAGAAAGATCTAACAAGTAGTTGCAGCCTAAGGGTTGTGAAAAATAGCGGATTATCTCCTCATCAGTGACTCCTTTCACTGACGTGTGACAGCTGGAGGGAAGGCCAGGATTGAAAAGAAGGACCGAGAGACTAGCACCAGTGTCCAGCAATAGGCTGTTTACTTTTTCCACTATAATCACGATTACACGGGGCTCCTCCTTGAAGATAATGGTCTGGCCAGAGGGAGAAGGCAGAGGGGTCTGCCTCAGACCCTGTAGGAGGGGTCTGAGCTCTGGGGTCTTTGCTTCAGAGGGCAGTTCGACCTCTAGTGGTCACCTTTACAGTCAGGGCATGGCCCTGACTTCTTAAGGCAGTCCCCCTTGAGATGGCCTGGCTTTTGACAGCGGTAGCAGATGAATGTAGTTGATGAGTTCTTGGGGCCCTGAGAATCAGACTTAGGGTCTGCTTCTCTTAGTGCTGCAACAAAGGCAGCTGTTTTTTCTCGGTCTCTTTGTTTTCTCTCCTTGGCCTCCTCCTCGTCATGGCTATAAAAAACTAAGGAGGCAATTCTTACTAACATCTCAAGTGAGCTATCTGGGGCAAAAGCCAAAAGCCATTTTTTGTAGCTTTTTTCTACTATCTGGGGCTGACTGAGTAATCAACTTATCTTTAAGACTAGTTTGTCCCTCTACTGAACTGGGATCCAGGGAAGTATGCTTTATCAATGTATCTTGTCTAAGGAAGCAGAGGGGTGTTCTCTCCAGCCTCCCAGAGCACTGGGAACCCACAACCACTAGTGTCCTCTCCCCAACCATCAACACAGGTGGCAGGAACATGTGGATGAAGTCCTTGGCCCGCTAGTCAGTCTCAGCACCATCAGGTGCAAAGTGTCCCAGGCAGGCAACGCAGGCATGTACCTTTTCCATGAAGGCAGTTCTTCAGAATCTGAATATTGGGCACCCACGTAATCCATGAAGTCCTGGTGTAGACCTCTCTGGATCTCCACTCTCTCCTCCACCGCGGCCTGTACAGTTCGGGGAAGAATGGCCTCCAGGGGCCTCCCCAGGTATTGCTCAAGGTCCTCCGAATGGCTCCCGTGTCCCCAGTCAGCTCGATCTCTGAGTCGTCGGGTGTGGGTACTCTCATGTTCTCCGAGTCCCTGCTCATCAGCTGCTCCTCAGCTGACTCCGCACCTTTCTGGCTCTCAAGAGCAGGGCCAAGAGCGACCCACTGTGTGCCATGTTTTCCCAGAGGTTTCTCCATGTCGGGATGATTAATGCACGTGTCTGGGCGGGCCTATTGTATTGGTGCTTCTCTGTGGCATGGCGTTTCTTGACTGTGCAGTGGCGGCCCACCCGAGGGCTAGCTGATATCTCTTTAAGGTATTAATTTAATTATCTTTGGGGAAGTACCCAGAAGCAGAATGGCTAGATTATATAGTGGTTCTTCTTTTAATTTTGAAAATTTACAGACTGTTTTCCATAAAGGCTGTATGAACCATTTTACTCTGACCAACAATAGGCAAGAGTTTCTTTTTTTCTTCATCCTTGCCACTGTCTCTATTTTATTGTTTTGGTAAAAGCCTAGGGCTTTCATATGTATTTCCCTAACAATTACTGATACTGAGGTTTTTTTCTCTCATGTGTCTGTTAGCCATTTCTATGTCTCCTTTTGAGAAATATCTCATTAGGGTCCTTTCCCCTTCTTACAATTAGGTTACTTGATTTCTTGTTATTGAGTTCCTTATATATTTTAGATTTTAACCCCTCATCAGGTATATGGTTTGTAAATATTTTCTTTGTCTTTTCATTTTGTTCATTGTTTACTTTACCATGTGGAAATTTTTTTATTTGGATATAAGTCCATCTATGTATTTTTGCTTTTATTACCTGTGGTTAAGGGCAAAAACATCAGTGAGACCATCATCAATAAACCTTTCCCTTAAGTTTTCTTCTAGTAGTTTTAAATGTAATGTTTAAGTCTTTATCCCATTTTGAACTGATTTTTGTGTATGATGAGAGACAAGGGCCAAATTTCGTTTTGCATGTGAATATTGAGATTTCCTAATGTCTTTATTGAAGAGATTGTCCTTTCCTCAATATGTATTTTTGGTTTCTTTGTCAAAAAAAAAAAAAACTATAACTGTGAATAACTATAAATGTATATTGGGCTTTCTATCCTGCTACATTGTTTAATCTGTCTGTTCTTGTGCCAGTATCACACTGTTTTAATTACAGTCAGTTTATAATATGTTTTGAAATCATGGAGTGAGCTGCCTCCAGCTTTGTTCTTTTGCTGAGGATTTCTTTGGTATTTAGGGTCTGTTGTAGTTTCACATGAATATAAGAATTTTTCTCTATTTCCTTAGAAATGGTGTTATAATTTTGATAGAGACTGCTTTGAATCTGTAGATTGCTTGGGTAATATGAACTTTTAAAATAGACTTTCCTATAATTCACAAACCCAGAGTATCTTTCCATTCATTTCTTCTTTCTTCAGTTTTTTTCAGTAGTGCTCTATTGTAGTCACTGCATGGATTTTTCACTTGCTTGGTTAAATTTATTCCTAAGCATTTTATTCTTTCTGGTGCTGTCACAAATGGGCTCATTTTCTTAATTTATTTTTGGATAGGTTGTTATTAGCATGCAGAAATAATACTAATTTTTGAATGTTGATTTTGTATCTTGCAACTTTACTGAATTTGTTTATCAGTTCTAACTTTTTTTTTGCTTTTGTTTTTTTGGTGAAGTCTTTAGGGTTTTCTGTATATAAGATCATATTGTTAGCAAACAGAATATTTTACTTCTTCCTTATTCATGTGCTTTTTCTTTCCTCTTGTTAATGAACTGCTCTGGATAAGATTCCTAGTGCTATTACTGGACCACTGTACTGTGTCTTTGTCCCACATAAGGGAAGATTGAAACCGAGGATGGAGGCAGTAGGGCACAAGCAAATGTATTTAGAAGATGCAAATGTAAGAAATTAAAAAATCTAAAGGCAAACAAGCAAAGGATATAAAACTGAAGAAGTAAACTTCTGCTAGCCAGGAGAGGGTTCTGAGGAGGATTCTCATGGAGGCTCTTTGATTAGGGGTTTTTAAGGAATGCAGAAGGGAGCTCAGGCCATTGTGCAGGCAATATTATTCTATCCTGTAGAGGCTACATACTTTTGGGGGTAGTCGAGTCTATGTAGTGTTCATGCAGTTCCACCCATGCACTCTCAAGCCAATGTCTGCTTTATCATGCTTTGTACATCCCAGACAGCTCAAGGGCATCTGAGAGATGTTTATGTAACATCCCTACTAAGTGACTCAGTAGACTCCATTTGGGGGCTTTCTGACTCCATTCTGGGGCTATTCCTTACTGCCTAATGGAGTCCTATGTCCTGTCTAACTAATGCTGTTAGAGTACAACTTTAAAAACAGTGGTGAGAGTGGCCGTCTTTTTCTTTTTTCTGATCTTAGAGAAGGATTTAAGTTTTTGCTGTTGAAGATGATGTTAGTTATATGCTTGGTCTGCATGGCTTTTATTGGTTTGACATACATTATGTCTGTTCTTAATCTGCTGAGAATTTTTATCTTAAAAATTGTTGAAATTTGTCAAATGTCTTTTCTGCATCTATTGACATAAGCATCTGATTTTTATACTTTATTTTGTTAATGTGATAGTTCACATATATTACTTTGCATTTGTTGTTGAATTTCATTTGCTAGTATTTTGTTGAGGCTCTTTGTGTATATTCTTCAGGAAGATTGACCTGTAGCTTTATCTGGCTTTGGTATCAGTAATCATTGCCTCATAAAATGAATTTGAAAGTATTCCCTTTCTTTCAATTTTTGGGAAAGTTAGAGAAGAACTGGAGTTACTTCCTTAACTATTTGGTAGAATTTACTGGTGAAGTTGTTCGGTGCTGGAATTTTCTTTGGAAATATTTTTATGGGCTCTATACTTATTATTTGTCTATTCAGATTTTCTTTTGCTTCATGATTCAGTTTTGGCAGTTTATATGTGTCTACGGGATTTACCCATTTTTTCTAGATTATACGATTATTGGCATGAATTGTTCATAGTTTTTAAAATGGTCTTCTGTATTTCTTGATTCAGATGTAATGTGTCTTTTTAATGTTTTTTAAATTTTATTTTAAAGAGAATAAAAAAGAGCAATAGCAAAATAACAACAAGATAAACAAAAACAAACAAAGCAGAAACAATAAAAATGATACAGTTTCAAAATAAAATGATAAGAATTATCATTGGTTGTTATATTACATATTATTATCTTCAACGAAGTTGCTCACATTATCAGATATAAGAATGCAAGATTGACCAAACCAATAAAGAGAATAAAACAAAACAAAACAAAACAAAACAAAACGTTAGAAACAATACAGAGTTTCACTAGACGAGATGGTAGGAATTTACCAATTTTCTTATACTGTATTTTGTTGTCTTCAGATTAGTTGTTCAGATTACCAGATAGAAGGGTGCAAAATTCATCAAAAAAGTTAAGCATTAACTATTCCTTTCAATAAACATCAGCAGTACAGTTATCCCAGCTATCCTTTATATACATAAATATATATATTCTCCCTTCCTTCTTTCTTTTTTACTCCTTTCCCTCATTTCAGCTGTTCCTTCTTTGGAGCAATTTCTTTCCATTTCATAATATCTATTGCATGTTTTGGGTTTTATTTATTCTTTCAAGTTCTTACACTTGAGTCATCCTTCTTTTTCTCCTATTTGGTCTAGCTAAGGGTTTGTTGATTTTGTTTGATTTTTGAAAAAATTTTTCTTGTTGAGTTTTCT
The DNA here is from genome assembly GCF_000276665.1 of Chinchilla lanigera. Lineage (NCBI taxonomy): Eukaryota > Metazoa > Chordata > Mammalia > Rodentia > Chinchillidae > Chinchilla > Chinchilla lanigera. The sequence continues at coordinate 12,202,723 of NW_004955449.1, read as the reverse complement.
AAAGTTTTTATAATTACTGTTTTGTTTATATTTGCCCTGATCTTGGTTATTTCCTTCCTTATACTAACATTGGGCTTAGTTTTTTCTTTTTCTAGTTTGAGGTAGAGTGTTACTTGAAAGGCTTTTTTTGATATATGAATTTATCTCTGTGGATTTGTCTTTTTTGATTGCTTTTGCTGTATCTAATAAGTTTTGATATGTTTCCATTTTTGTCTGGTGTTTTAAATTTCATTTTTGTTTCTTCCACAACCCACTGGTTATTTTGAAATGTGTAATTTCCACATACTTTGGCTGGGGATATAGATCAGCAGTACAATGCTTGCCTGGTAAGTGCAAGACCCTGAGTTTGATTCTCAGCATGAAAAAAAATTGTTTTCCACATGACTTTCCACATGACTTTCCAAGTTTTCTCTTGTACTTTATGTCTAATTTCATGCTACAGTATTGTATTCTCAAAAGATACTTGATATGATTTAAATACTTTCAAATTTATTATGATTTGCCTTGTGGCCTAATATATGATGTATCCCAAAGAATGTTATGTGTGCACTTGAAGGCGAATGTGTATTTTGCTACTGTTGGACAAAATGTTCCTTATGTGTTTGCTAGGTCTAGTCAGTCAAAAATGTAATTTCAATATTTCTTTATTGATTTTCTGTCTAGATGATCTGCCTCTTGATAAAAGTAGAGTATCAAAGTCTTCTACTATTTCTGTAATTTCTCTCTCCCTTGAAATCCTCTGCAATTTCTCTCTCCCTTGAAATCATTTATTAGTTGCTTCATAGATGTAGATACTCTGAAGTTGGGTGCACATATATTTATTGTAGTTATATCTTCTTGTTAAATAAAGCCCTGTATATTATTACTTTCTTTAATCTTTTATAGTTTGGACTTAATGTCTATTTTGTCTAAGTATAGTCATGCTTGCTTTCACCTTATGTGGAATATCTTTTTTCTATCTCTTACTTTCATCTTATGTGTGTCTTTACTTATAAAGCGAGTCTCTCACAGGCAACCTATAGTTGAAATTTTTTTCTTTTAATCCATTTAGTCACTTTATATTTTTATTGGTGAATTTAATCCCTGTACACTTAAAGTAACTGTTGTTAGATAAGGATTCACTACTGCCATTTTGAAATTTATTTTTGGATTTTTTTTGGAGGGAGTCCTTCATGTCCTCCTTTATTGCTGTCTTTCTTTGTGGCTTGATGTTTTTCTGAGGGTGCCATGCTTTAAAAACTTAAAAGAATATTTATGTAACCATTACAGGCTTTTTCTTTTAGTTAACAAGAGGCTGACATATCTTAAATTTAAAGCAGTTTATTTAAGGTTTTCAATTTCAAAAACGCTACATTTTTACCTTCCCCCACCTTTTGTGATTTTGATGTTGAAATTTATGGCTATAGTCATTTGTATTCCTTAACAATGCACTGTAGCTGCTTTTGCTTTTTAATAGTTTTAGCTCTTAACTTTCCTAGGAGGGATAAAATTGCTTTCCACACCACTCTTACAGTAATGGAGAATTTTGAGTTTGAGAATGTCTTACCCCATTGAGTTCTTCCCCTTTAATATATTTTTATTATTCGCTATTAGTCATTTATTTCACTTTAAAGAACTCCATTTAGCAGTTCATATAAGGCTAGCCTAGTGGTGATAGACTTCTTTAGTTTGGGATTGCCAGGAAAGTTTTATTTCATGCTCATTTATAAAGGATAGCTTTGCCAGATAAAGTACACTTGTTTGGCAGTTCGTTTTTTTTTTTTTTTTTTTT
>NW_004955449.1:12135424-12188655 GCF_000276665.1 Chinchilla lanigera | reverse complement strand
CACTCATGAATTTCTTCAGTTATTCCTTATCATGAAAATATTTTATTTCTCCATTAAATCTGAAAGATAAATTTGTAGGGTACATCAATCTGGGTTGGAAGTTGTTTTCTTTCAGTACTTGACATACTTCAAACTCTTTTTGCCTTGTTGGTTTGTGTTGAGAAGTCTGCTGTGATTCTGATAGGCTTACCTTTGTAGGTGATCTCTTTATTTTCTCTGACAGCTTTTAATATTCTGAGCTTTTGTTGAGTTTCTGGAATCTTGATCATTATGTGTTTGGGTGTAGATTTATTTTGGTTATGTTTAACTGGAGTTCAATATGCTTCACTTATCTGGATATCTGATTCTTTTACCATGCGTAGGTAATTTTCTGCTATTATTTCTGCAAATAATCTATGTCATTTGTGTTGACACCTGCTGTTTCATTAATACCTATTACCCTGACATTGTTGTTCTTTGCTTCATTTTGCAGCTGTTGAATTGTTATTTCTTGGTTCCTTGTTTTTTTTCTTATTTTAAAAATAAAAGGAGGAAAACATTAGCAGACAGACAATCTTTTACAAAATAGCAAAAGAACAGTACAGACAATATAGAGATACAAAAAAAGTGGTAGGAAATTAACAATGCTTGTTGCATTACATATTGATATCTTCAAAGTCATTTCTCATGAAAACAGAGATATGCAATATTGATCAGTAAAGGACTCATTAACAGTTTCTTTCAACAAAGAAATACAAGACAGTAGAACAACCATGTTAACTATCCTGTAAATACATCCATACAAAATTTCTCCTTCTTTCCTTTCTCTTTTCCCACATCCCAGTTGCCCTTTACCCTTGAGCATTTTCCTATCATTTCACAATGTGTGTCATACCTCCAAGTTTAAAATAACTCTTTCAGGTTTTACAATAGTGACACAATGCAGTGCTTGCACATGCAGGTCTGATTTATTTCACTTATGAGTATGGTCTCTAGTTCTGACCATTTATCTATAAAAGCCTCGAGTTTATCTTTCTTTATAGCTTAGTAATATTCCATTATATAAAAGTACCAGTATTTTCTTATCCAATCCTTGGTGGATGGACATTTGGGTTGCTTCCTCAATTTAGCAATTACAAATTGTGCTGCTATGAACATAGGTGCACATATATTGCTGTGATATGATGTTTTTAGGTCCTCTGGGAAAATACCCAGAAGGGGAATAGCTGGGTTGAGTGGGACCTCTAGTCCTAGTTTTCTGAGGAATCTCCAAACTGATTTCCACGGTGGTTTCACCAGTCTGCATTCCCACCAGCAGTGGAGAAGGGTTCCTATTTCTCCACAGCCTCGCCAGCATTTGTTATTGGTTGATTTCTTACTGCTAGCCATTCTTACTGGGGTAAGGTGGAATCTCAATGACTAATGATGTTGAACATTTTCTCATATATTTATTTGCCATTTGTATCTCCTTGTCTGAGAAGTGTGTATTCATCTCCGCTGCCCATTTTTGGATTGGGTCTTTGAATTTGGAGGGGCTGATGTTTTTTAATTCTTTATATGTTCTAGATAGAAGCCCTTTGTCTGAGGGACAATCAGCTAAAATTTTTTCCAAGTTTGTGGGTTTTCATTTTACTTTGCTGGTGATTTCTTTAGATGTGCGGAAACTTTTCAGTAGGATGAGATCCCAGTTGTTGATTCTTTCAAGTGTTTCACGGGCAATTTGGTTTTTGTTCATGAACTCTCTACCTACCCCTATGTCTTCAAGGATTTTTACCTACCTTCTCTTCCAATAGCTTTAGTGTGTCTGGTTTAATATTGAGATCTGTGAACCATTTTGACTTGAGTTTGGTGCATGGTGATAGACTTGGGTCTATTTTCAGTCTTTGGTAAGTGGCAAACCAATTTTTACAGCACCGTTTATTAAACAGGCTGTCATTGTTCCAGTGAGTTTGATTGGCCCCTTTTTCAAAGATTAGGTGGCTGAGTATTTTTGTGGTTGTGGCTGTTTCTTTCAGTCTGTTCCACTGATCCTAAAGTCTGTTTATTAGCAAGTACCAGGTTGATTTTATGACAGCAGCTTTGTAGTATAATTTCATGTCGTGGATTGTGATTCCACATGACTTGCCCTTGTTGCCCAGGATTGCTTTTACTATTCTGGGTCTCTTCTGGTTCCAGATAAATTTAAGGCATGTTTTCTCGAGATCTGTGAGGTATGCTAATGGTGGTTTAATGGGAATTGCATTGAATCTGTGTAGCAATTTTGGGTAATAATTACAACTACCTCATGCAGTTGATCTGAAAAATGCACCAATAACATAGATAAAGCAGTTAAATTATTACTTGATAAATAATTACAGCTTCATGAATACTTATTATTATCATTTTTATTGCTGTCAATTCCTGTGTACTTTCGTTAATATACATAAAGTTCATTTCCAGTTTTTGCTCTTATGAATTTTGCTGCTGGAATATTTTTGTACATTTCTCTAGGCTCATTTATGCAAAAGTTTCTCTGTGTATATTCTTAATGATTGAATGAGGGGTTGTAAGATATTAACACATTTAATTTTACTGTTTGCTAAAGTGGTTGTGCTACTTCCACAGTCAACAGTAAAGGATGAAAATTTTTGTTGCTCCATATTCTTCCCAGTACTTGGTAATTTTCATTAATTTCTTCTTGTTAATCTTTTGGGTAAAAAGTGATCACTTGATTATCAAGGTTGAGCATCTTTTTTAATATTTATAGTCTATTTGTGTTTTGTGTTTGGAGAAGTTTCTATTGTGTCTTTTGCTCATTTTTTTTTTTAAAAACATGTCTTTCCTCATTTTGGAATTTTAATATTCTTTGGGTATTAATTTTTTGTCAGTACAAAAAATTAATAAAAATACAAATATTTTTATTAGGATTAATTGCAACTGTGTGGCCAGCATGTGAACAAAGAAATATTATCAATGGAATTTTTAAAAAAATTATTTGGGTTGAGGTGTTTTAAGGTCTTTCATTCTGGGAATTCCTCCTCTCAAAGCCTTGTTGTGATATGGATCCTCTTTTCAAGTTTCTGTTTTGGTCCTTTCTGTGGCACTTATATAGAGGTCAGGAGTCATTCTGCTTCTTTTTTCCTGCCTTTACTAATTAGGCAGATCTCCACTTTGTTTAAAAAGTGATCATAGTTTTATCAGAATGAAAATGTCCTAAAGAGCTGCCTTGCATTTATAGGAAGGACCATAGGTGCGGAGTGAGAAAGGGGTATCTTAATATAGATCAGGAAGTCTTTTAATTCAGTCTAGTGGTTCCCAAACTTTGTGCACTTTGGAATTACTTTGGGTCTTTTAAAACCATACCTGATTTATATCCCTCTATATTCTGCTTTGGATAGTAAACTTTATAGAAAAATATAAGAATTATGTGAAAACAAGATGCCTCCAAAAATGTGTAACTCTCCTGTGATATAGTAGTTAACTGTGGTGTTAGCTTGAATAAGAAATGTCGTGCTGATTGGTTTAGTTTAGTTCTGGGCTTGTCTGGATGATTGACTTCCTAAAGGAAGTCTCGCCCTGGTTGTGGGGGCACCAACGAATAAATAGGTTTGTACCCTGGATGGATTAAAAAGGGAAAGAAGGAAGTGTAGCTTCTGCTCTTTTGGAGGAGTTCTAGTCTTTGCCCTCACTTTTGGATGTCTGTCTTCATACTTCCAGTGCAAACTTTTCAACTTTCCAGTACAAATCCTTTGGCTTCCTGATATGAACTTGCACAGGATTCTACAGTCTCCTCCAGGCCTTTGATTTTTGCCTGTAACCTTTGGATCTGCAGCATTCTTCCACACCTGACTGCAAGTGTTCACTGTAAGCCTAACTTGTAAGTCATTTATATCTATTTTGTATTAAATATGTTCCTTTAGTAAACCCTAACTGATACATCTTCCAAAACTGATCTCATAGACACTCAAGTGGATGAAATTCTGGACAAATAATTATAAAAACTTTATAGTTAAAATGATCAATGAGATCAAGAAGATACAAGTAAGCAGCTGAATCAATAAATTATTATTGAAATGGTCAGTAAGCTCAACAAAGATAGAGATAAACAGCTGAAGGAATGGAAGTTAATATAGGATATGAAATATAATACCACTTTGGAAAAGAGATGGATGTTCTAAAAAAGAATCAAACAAATCTTTGAAATGAAATCCTCAATTTGTCAAATAAAAAATTCAATTGAAATTTTAACAGAAAAATTTACATTATCTGGAGAATGAGGTCAATGCCCATGAACCTCTCCATGAAATGTTAGTATCAAACTGAAAAAAATCTGAGAATTATTTGTTTAAAGTGGTTGGAGAGAAATGCCAAATCACTTACAACGGCAAAGCCATCCGAATAACAGCAGATCTCTCAACAGAAACTCTAAAGGTCAAGAGAGATCAAGAAGAATGGCATATTTCATGTCCTGAAATAAAATAATTGCCAATTCATTACTGTATTCCTCAAAACTATCTTTCAAATCAAGAAATAAGGACCTTCAAGGAATATATAAACTAAAGAAAGTCGTGACTAAGAAATCAGTATTGCAAAAAGCACTTAAGGGAATCCTAAACACAGAAGTAGACAACCACAGCCATGACACAAAGAGAAAGAATAAATGGCATTGGAAGATTAGATAAATGAATGAAAATCAAGAATGAATTAAACCCTATAACAAAAAAATGGCAGGAATTAGTACATATTTTGTAGTGATAAAGTTTAAAGTAAATGGTCTTAATTTACTGTCAGATGGATCAGAAATAAAAACCTGACTATATGTTACCTGCAAGAAATAAACTTCACCTGTACAGGTGCATGCACAGTTACCATGAAATGATGAAAAATGATGCTCTAAATACATGAAAGCATACAGTAGTAGCTGTACTTATAATCCAACGAGGTAGACTTTAAGCTGATTATTCAAAAGAAACAAGGGCACTACATATTGGTAAAGGGAACAATTAACCAAGAAGGAATAACAATTGTAAATCCAGAGTCTACCCAAAAATGTATACATCAGGAGAAGAAAAACTTGTATAAATATTTTAATTAAATTTATTGGGACGTGATGAGATTTATACAAGTTACTTTTGGCCTCTACAGTTATAAGAAGTGCTCAAAGTGGTAAGCATTAGCTTCCAGACATTTATTAGTGCAGAGAACTGCTGAAATATATATATATATATATACATTATTTTTACGGACTCAGTTTATTTTATGATAATTTCATAAGACACTATTTGACATGAAGTGTCAGGTAGACCTTAATTTATAGTGCATGACTTCAGTAAACCACACTTACAAATAGGTCATCCAGATTCCCCAAAATCATCAAAGAAATATCAGAGTTAATCTACACTGTGGATCAAATGGACCTAAAAGACATCTATAGAGGGTTCAAGAAGCACCAGAGAAAGCCCATGGAGCTTTCTCCAAAATGAATCATATTTTGTTCATAAAGCTAGTTTTAATAAGTACATATAATTGAAATAATCTTATGTAGCCTATCAGATCACAATGGAATGAAACTAGAAAGCAACATCAAAAGAAATTACAAAAACTATAGGAACATCTATAGATTAAATAGTACACTTTTGAATAACTAGTGGGCCATGGATACCAAGGAAGAAGTTAAAAAATTCTTAGACTGAAATGCTAATGGAAAGGGAAACGTAACATAACATATCAGAATCTGATAAGGACTCAACAGCAACAAAAGGAAACTACAAATAAGGGTCTTTAATGAGCATAGTTTGCAAAAATCTTCAAAAAGATTCTTACAAAATATTAAAATGTTCAGACACCATGATCAAGTTAGTTTCATCCCAGAGATGTGAGGGTGGTTCAACATATATAAATCAATACATGTAATATGCCACATAAATAGAACCAAAAGTAAAAGCCACATTATTGTCTTTATAGATGGAGAAAAAGCCTTGAAAAATCAGCATCCTTTCATGATAAAAATGCTGAATAGGTCCACTGAATTTTTTCTCAAGTTGATAAAACCCATATATGACAAAGGCACAGCAAGCATCGTAGTAAATGGAGAAAAACATCACACTAAGTGGAGGAAAAACTGAAGGCATAAGGCAAAGGCCAGAGTGCCCACTCACACCACTGTTGTCCCATAGAGTACTGAAACTTTAATCCAGAGATTTAGGCAAAAGAAACATACAAGGGCTACAGATAGGAAAGAAGAAATTGAAATGGACCCTATTTTTCAGACAATATGATCTCTTACATAGAAGAACCTGAAAACTTCATCAAATGACTCTTAAATCCATTAAACCAATTCAACAAAGTGTCACAATACAAAATGAACACACATAAATGAATAGTTTTTCACTATACCAGTAAGGAACTTGTTGAGAAAGAAATCAGGAAAACAACTCTACACACAATAGCTTCAAACAAACAAACAAACAAACCTTCAGACATACAGACCTAGGAATCAGCCTAGTCAAGGAGGTGAAAGACTTCTGAAATGAAAATTATGGAGCACTGTAGAAGTGATGAAACACTACAAAATGGGAGCCTCTCTCTTGTCCATTTATTAGAAGAACCAATACTGTAGAAATGACCATATTACCCAAAACAGTCTACAGACTCAACATCATGATCCCTATTAAAATATCAACAACATTCTTTACAGAATTAGAAAAAAATAGTACTAAAATTCTTTGGAAGCCTGAAAGATTTAAAAGAAGTCCAAAGCAAAAAGAGCAATACCTATTGTCAAAATATACTGTAAAGCCACAGCAACAAAAACAGCATGGCACAAAAACTGACATGTAGACCAGTGAAACAGAATAGAAGACATAAACAAACCTAAGCACCTACCGCCATCTGACTTTTTCTTTTGGTAAGAATTTTATTTTTTTAATTTAAAGAAAAGAAAAATAAATTATCAAAAACAATGGTATAAAATTTCAAATCAAGAGATGACAAAGAACAGCTGAAGAGATTTATAAACACCAAACCAATGCTACAAAGAGTACTGAAAGATATTCTAGACAGAGATAAAAATGACCAGATTTCCAAGAACAACACAAAGAAAACCACCAGGCATTTCAGGCAGTTAAACAGAGGGGAAAGTAGGGAACCAACAGCAGGAAAATACCAAATCAAGAGAAGCCATCTGACTTTTGATAAAGGCTGGAAACATGCTGGAGAAAAGTAAGCCTCTTTTAAGAAATGGTCGTGGGAGAACTGGATATCTGTAGATTGAAACTAGATCTCTCTCTCTCCCTGTGTGTTAAATCAAATTGAAATTGATCAAAGACCTAGATATAAGACTAAAAACATTGAAACTGATGAAAAATAAATAGAGGAAACGCTCAAAGCTATAAGCACAGGCAAAATTTCCTGAACAGCCTAGAAAACATATTGTACTAACAAATGGAACTACACAAAATTAAAAAGCTGCACGCCAAAGGAAACAACAGCATGAAGATACAACCTATAAAATGGGAGAAAATTTTTGCTAGCTACTCTTCTGAAAGAGGATTAATATTTAAAACAGAAAAAAACTCAAAAACTATCAAACAGCTCAGTCAATAAATGAGAAATGAATTTAACAGAGAATTAACAAAATACGTACAAAAGGCCAATAAATGTATGGAAAAATGTTTAGCATCTTTAGCTACTAGGAAAATGCAAATCAAAACTACGTTGAGATTCCATCTCACACGTTAGAAAGGCTGTTGTAAAGGATGCAAAAAATAATGAGTGCTGATGAGGATGTGAAGAGTTGGGGAGGAACCCTCCTGCACTGTTAGTGGGAATGTAAACTAGTATAGCCACCATGGAAATCCGTGTAGACATTAAAATAGGTATAAGATTTAATCCAGCTATACCAACCCTCAGTATGCTCCTAAAAGAATTAAAGATAGAATGCTACAGTGATACATATACACTCATATTTATAGCAGCGCAATTCATAATAGTTAAGCTGAGGAAACAGCTTTGTGCCCATTAACAAATGAATGGATACAAAAATTTGGTATATTTATGCAATAGAATATTATTCAGAAATAAAAAAATAATATCATGTCATTGCAAGAAAATGGATGGAATTAGAGACCATCATTTTAAACAAAGTAAACTAGACTCAAAATTAAGTATCATTTTAGCTCTTTCTCTCCCTCTTTTTTTGAGACAGGATTTCCCTATGTAGTTCAGGCTGGCTTTGAACTCATTATGAAGCTCAGGCTGGCCTAGAACTCACAGCAATCCTCCTGCCTCCACCTCCCAGGTCCTGGGATTACAGGCATACGCCACTACCCCTGGCAATTTTTTCTCTTATGTAATAAATAAAAAAATAATTTTAAAAAATAAAAGGTAGGTGGATAACAAGAAAGAAGGTAGGTAGAATTTTAGAGAGGAAGAAAGGGATCAGAAAGGGATCCGAGGAAGAAGGAAAGGGAAAGGGGTATATAGTTGTACTAATTTACCAAAACAAATCTCATTATTCTGTATCATTATTATGCACCAATAAAACTAAAAAAATATGAATTTGAAGTATAATGTGAGAGGAAGCTGTATATTATTCACTTTGGTAGTGTTAGTGAGTTGAATATAATTTTAAAAGAAAAATAGATTTGTTTTTGAAAAATATGAGAACAGGAAATTTGATATAAAAAATAAAAATACTCTTTGATTCCACCACCCAATGATACTCATTGCTACTATTTGGGAATATCTCTTCCAGATATTTCTCACTCTATGTGTACATATATAATTTAGTTTTTTTGCATAATATCTTATTAACTACCAAGGTCACAAAAGAGGAGCATCAAACTTCCTATTAAACCTTGTTTCTGATTTTAGAAATGTTTTGCAACAGAGTTGGCTGACATTTTAATATCTAATATTGCAAAGTATGTACAACTAGTTTTGGCAAATTGTTATTTGTATTTTTAAAACCTGGCCTGGCTAGAAGCCACTTGGAAATTCTTTTGTTTATTCAATTTTCCTGATGCCTTTGTTAGATGATATGTTTTCTACTGGTTGTATATCATGAATACATCATACTGGAAAATTTGTTTATTCTAATGCATAGTGAATTAAAAAGGATCAAGAATTGAAATAAGAATTTCTTACTCATCTTTCAATGATTTTTGTCTCATTTTTAATAGAATTTTAGATGCCAACATGTCTTTAACCATGTGTTCTAACATCAATTTTGTGTTTCAATTTTCGTATTTGTGAGTTTGTGAATTTATGTATTGAATAGTTATGTTTATTTATTTATTTATTTATTTTGGTTTTTCTCCGGTACCAGGAACCAAACTCACGACCTTGCACTTGCCAGGGAGGCGCTTTGCTGCTGAGCTAAATCCCCAGCCCCCGAAAAGTTATGTTTAAATGGAGGTAGAATTAACCCTCTTTAGGAACATAAGTCCCTTTTCCTCCATCACATTTGTGAACTTGTCCTTTTTAAATTATAAATCTTGTTTCTGAATTTACAAGCGCTCAGTTTTTTTTCTTAAAATTGTCCTTTTGATCTTTGTTTAAATCAGAGAATATTCAGATGGATATTGTCAGATAATTTTAGATTTTTTATTTTATGTAAAATAAAACAAAATTTCATAACAAAATACAAGAGAATAATAATAGTTAATACATGGTGCATCACTATCATCAAAGTAATTACTCAGAGTAACATCAGCAAAAATAAAAGACCCAATCAAAAAATTGACAACTGAAATGAATAGACAGAATTACAAATGGCCAATAAATACATGAAAAAATTCTACCTGTTTATTGTTGAGACATTTTTGTTTTCAGATCACTGCTCACATCTGGAGTCGCATTGTCTTCATGGCAAGTTTCCAATCTCTTTGGTGCCAGGGGACACACTTTCTGATGCTCACCCCATGGAAGAGCTGGTGAATGTTGATGGGACATTCTTGAGTCATTGCCTCATTAATGGCAAAATGATCTTTCTTGTCATCCTTCTTTGTGGGAATCACTTTCTAACCCAGGTTGAAAAATTAGTTTTACTGTTTTAAATCATGAGAAATACTTGCCTAATAGTAATGTTAAATTTATTATGTTCTAATTCTCTGAACTACTAGTCTAAGTGGAAAGGAACTGAGCTCTGTTTTGTTTCCAGAGTAAATTAACATTACTTAAAAATATTTTGATTAGGCCTGAGTGGAATATGGAATTCAAAATTCTAGCTCTCCACAAATGCAATGAGTCAGTTCACAGAATCTATCAGGATAAATTTTTAGACTGTAATTTCATAAAATAATCTTCAATAACCCGTAGAATGATTCAGGAAGGAAAGGGTGCTAAACTTTGCTCAGAGTGCTGTGATGTAACTTGTCCACTTACTACTATCTCCCTCTGGCCAGTTCAGTAGCAGCTTGAAGTCAGGCATTTCAGAAATAAATCTAAAATAATATATTTTCATTCATCTCACTCTATGCTCCTTTGTTGTATATTTTATTACTACTTTTGTATGTCCTATATTTTTAATAAGACACTACACAGTGTATAGTTTATTCTGTGGGGTACTGAATTTTTGTTTACTGTATTCTTGAGTTCTATTTTTAGGGCACAATTTTTTAGGCTTGGTTAGGTAGGAATGGAGAGGCCTTTAAACTAGGTCTAATTTTTCCCTGCTCCTGAGGCAGTATGTGTGAGTATTCTAGCTAATGCTCTATGAATTGCACTTTTTTACTCTGACTAATGGAAACGTTTAGTATTCCTGACTCTGCTATAATCTCAAGGGTTATTCCTCCTCTCCTTTCAGGTGTTTTCCCCCTCTGCCTCAGATAATTTGATCACAAACCAGTGCTAGTCATTATCCAGCTGAAGACTGGAGGGTCCTTCTGCATATTTCTCTCTCTCTCTGTGTCTCTCTCCTTTTTGGTGTCTGATTCATTAAGCTTCATGACTTTGGCCTGTCTGGACTCCCAACTTTGTCTCTTCAGCTGAAGGAGATCATAAAGCTCTGGCTGGATTTCTCCTTCCTATGCTGCAGCCTAGGTAATGCCTAGGCCGTGCCAAAGGTTTATTGCATATCTCTCCTTTGTAGATCACTGTCCTGCTTTGCCTAAAGTCACATGTTCAAACCATTGTTTAGTGTATTTTGTCCAGGTTTATGTAGTTTCATGTAGTAAATCAATCTCTGTTAGCCCATAATAGTTGGAGTGAAAGTAGAGCCTTTTTTTAGTAGGAGGAAATAATAAATACATTAATAACAAGCGGATGAATGTGCATTCGGACTTGGGCATTCAGGGAGCATCTTTCTGAGGATAGCTTTTTGGCTTGAGATCTGAATGATAAGAAGGAGGAACCCAATCAAAGATCTAGAACAGAATTCTGGCATAGTGCAAAAATCTGCTAGTGCAAATGCTCTAAATCTAGGACTAAGAATTTGACTCAGCTCTATCTCTTTTAACCTCACAATTGTTATTACCTTATTATTACTCTGTTATTCAGACAATCTTTTCAATTCCTAGTTTATGCCTCTGGTTTTTCTTCTCCATTCATGCCTAAACTCCTAAATTAAAATGACTCTTCTTCTATTTCCATATCAGGAAATCTTACTGTCTTATAGTTAAGACTGGTTATCATATCCTTCATACGATCTTCTTGGATAATCTCAGGTAACACTGATATATAGCATTTTTTTTTTTGTACACAGAATCTTAAATCTTCAAACCATACAAATTCTGGTTCTTTCTGTTTTTTTTGATAGCTGTGGTAACTGTTTTCTTTTGTACCCTCATTGCCTAGAACAGAGACTGTCATAGAGTATAAAATGAATAACTGTTAATGGCTATATTACACTCATTTGCGTGTATGTCTCTGAAATGACATTTTGATATAGCCACTTTTAAGTGGCTATTTTGTGTGTGTAGATTATAAACAACTTTTTTAGCATTAAGTAATGTGTGCAGCAAACCTGACTTTTATCCATCCATGGATTTTATCTCATACTTCGTTTCATCCAACTACTTAAATATCTGTTGCACAATACTCCTTTGTTACAAATTTTTTATTTTTCACCAAAATGAAGTATGTCTTCTTTTTCAATATAAGTTAACAATATTTGTTCTGCTATGGTTTAAATGGGTAGGTAATGTACCTTACTTGTTTTATCTCAGAGTATTGTTTCTCAAAGTATGGTCTGTGGCACGGCACAATGGTACTATCTGGTATGGTATGAGAAATGGGGATTATTATTATTACTTTATTATTACTCTGAGCTAAATCAGAGGCTAGAGGCTGGGGATTTAGCTCAGCGGCAAAGCGCCTGCCTGGCAAGCTCAAGGTCGTGAGTTCGGTTTCGGGTACCGGAGAAAAACCAAAAAAAAAAAAAAAAAATGCAGAGGCTGAGGCCTCACTCTGGAGCTGCTGAACCGGAACACCCATTTTAGCAAGATTTCCCAGTGATACATTAGATACAGAACTGGGTTAGTGTATTATATTTGCTCACAGTTCTCACACTAAATAAGTGTTAAATAAGTAAAAAGCTTCCAGATCATATACGATATATAATGTAAATTTTTCTTTAAAGTTATATTTAGTATAAAATTAAGCAGTTATATATGATTTGTTTGTTTATTAGGTAACGTAGTTCTATAAAACTCAGTTGTCAAGATTTTTAGTGTAAATATTATTTTTTGTAAATATTCCAGTAACTGTCAACTTACCTGTAGTATAGTAATTTTAACATAGTGGTAAATAAAGAGCAGCTGCCGTTGGAATCAAAGTGTCTGAATTTAAACCTCAGCGTTGCTATTTAGTGTCTTGATCTGGGGGCAAAAATGTCAATTTGTCTGAGAGTCAGTTTTCCTATCAAAATACTGTAATATGTAATTAGTATGTTTCTAGACCTTTGTAGTCTGTGGCAATAAAATAAAGTGACATTTCTTCTAATGTTTCTATTACACAAGACCTTTTTGATCATAAAAGATAAATTTAGTTTAAACTAGTTTAGGAAAAAGAATTATTCTCTTTAGCAGTGAAACCATAGGAAGTGCTGGATTGTATCTAAATCCCAGGGATGATTATTACTTGGCACTCATTACATCTGTTTTTGTCTATTTTTCTTTTATTTAAATTCATTCTCCTTCAGGCATTTTTCTTGCTCTTAATTTTCTTCACTAAAGAGGTACAGAGACCAGGCTTATTTCATATCAACTTTAAGGACCCACAGGAAGGACAGTGACTGTTATGTATTGGAGCAGATGCCTACCCCTAGACTCAAAAACTCCAGTTGAAAGGTTAGTTGGGATTTTTCCAGAAGGAGGAAAGGTGTGCTCTTTGTGATAGGAAAAACAGTACATTCCTAGTGTGATTGCCAAAACATCGGCTATACACCTTCATCCCACAGATAGGGTAGCTAAATTCTTTTTCTATCAATTTTCTTCACCCAATTAATGTGTGAGAATGCTGGATAATCTTTTAAGAATAATTTTTTATTAGTACATATTTTCCATGTATAATGATCACATTCATCATTGGGAATTTGTACCTGTATGTAATATATCTGAATTCTTCTTTTTTTCCCCTGGAGGATTTTTTCTTAAATATCACGCATCTATCTTATTGGTTCTTTATGCTGTCTACCAGTTTTCCACTCTGAATATTGTTATTCCAGAGATATTCTGATGAATAAAGATAGTCTTGTAATTTTTGGAGTGATTTTCCTTGTTTCAGTTTACTCTCATGGGATATCATGTGGCAGGGCAAGCTTAACACCTAGAAAAGAGAAATGTGTAAATATTCTGGCCTGAGTCCTAAATTGTAAAGTCTCAGTTCAGAGAAGCTCTTTTTCACATCCAATCTGCCCACCGCTAAGTAACAGAAATCTTTTAAGGGAATTATTTCCACTCACATGTATGGTCTAGTGTTTATGAACTAGGCCAAATTAAGTTTTTTTTTTAATTTTAAAGATAAAAGGAGGGAAACATTAACAGACATACATTTTACAACATATCACAAGCACAGTGCGGACAATACAGAGTTACAAACAAAGTGGTAGGGAATTAACAATGGTGGTTGTATTACATATTGATATCTTCAAAGTGGCTTTTCATGAAAACAGATACAGACATGCAATACTGGTCAACCAGACTATGTCCATCCACCGAGGATTGGATAAGAAAATTATGGTACTTTTATATAATGGAATATCACTCAGCTATAAAGAAAGATAAACTTGATGCCTTTATATTTAAATGGTCACAACTAGAGACCATACTCATAAGTGAAATAAATCAAACATACATGTGCAAGCACTGCATTGTTTCACTAGTATAAATCTTGAAAGAGTTAATTTAAACTTGGAGGTATGATAGACACTGTGAAATGATAGGAAACCGCTGAAGAGTAAAGGGCAACTGGGATATGGGAAAAGTTTTTTTTTATTAGGCAAATCAGTAAAGGTAGCAATAATATCTTATTTGGATTAAAATATATAATATATATAGTCTTTAAAACATTTTGTATATGATATTAATAAGAGTAAGGTGTGGTGGATATTTATTGTAGAAGTGATTTATTAGGTAACAGTAACAATACTGCCATGTATCTTTTATAGTACCACTGTGGTGAAGCGCTGTTTATCCATTTTTTTTGTTTAATTCTTGCATGCTCTCATTCATTCAAAATTGTATTAAATTCTTATTAAACATTTAGTACCATGGGAAGACAGGAAACAAGGCAAACATAATCCATGCTAATATGGAACATAGACTAGAGGAATCTTTTGAATGAAGCCTCAAGTCAGTATTTTTTTACTCTCAATGGAAAAAAAATCACAAAGCAAAACAAAAAACCCAAAACCATCTATGCCCTTATGAAGAGAGCTGCATTGTTATTACCATGGATGTCCTGATCTGACTCTGGGAATTATGTTTAGCTTACCATAATGATTCATTCATTCATTCAGCAGAATGATATTCTTTGCTTCCTGTCTCCAGCAGGTCTATGTCTACTAGACCACAGGAATTACAATTTCATGGTGAGAGAACTGACACCATGATACAGTTTAAAAATATTTTTGTACTTCTTATGTAATCAGGCATTTTAATAAAGGAAATAACTTTTATTTATTGCCGATCAAATCACTAAAGCCTTATTCCCAGTGAATGTTCCACCCTCCTACTGATAACAAAGGTTTTACATGTTCTTGCAATTACTTTGAGGCATTATTGTTAAACTGTTGTAATTTTACTTGAATGCCTCCAATTACTTATTTTACTAATTTGCTTCTCACAAGAAAAGGAAGTAAAAGGAAGCACAAATGGTAGAATATGGTAAAGAATTTATAGACAAGATAAGGCATCTTATTTTGTGTAGCTTAGAAACCAAACAGTAACTGTAGTTTTGTTTTGTTTTGTTTCGGCTTCAGCTCCTGCTCCAGTTCTTTGCTTTTCTATTCCAACCCTCTGGAGTGTACCTGTCCATATTTCAATCTCTTTCCTATTGTTTTCTACCTGCCCCCACTCCACTGAATTGCTTTTATCAAAGCCTTCAATAGCTTCCTTGTTGCTAAATATAGACGTAGTTCTCAGTACTCAACTGTCTTAGGTAGTGGAAATGCTATTCTGCCACTTGTGTTTAGGTCAAAACATCGGTGTCATCCTTGACTCTTACCCTTCTTACATTCCACACTGTGCTCTTCAACAAATACTGTTGACTCTACCTATGGACAGTTACCCAGAATCCCACCATTTCTCACCTGGTCCAAACTTTCACCCCCTCTTGCTTATATGATTTCTCTGCTTCTTACCTTCCTTACCTCTGTCTCTTCTCATTCGTTGTCTGTCAGGAAACCTGATTCACCCAAATAGCCTCATTGCTCACTTCCCTCAGGTATTTATACAGGTATCAGCTCAGTGAGGTCTTCTCTGATTACTCTAACACTGAGCGTCCAGACATTCTGTATTCTCTTTTCCTGCTTTGTATTTTATTGTACTCATCGTTATCTCACATATTATGTGTTTGCTCGTCCACACATTTATTATTTGACTGCCTCATTTTCCACCCTCCAAACTAGTATTGTTGATCGTTGTATTTCCCTGCTGTATATCCAATTGCTGGGACAGTGAATATCAAGCATTTGACACCTAAAAAGGATCTAAGTGACAATTTGTTGGCAAGGAATAACTATTGTTTAAATTAAGATAATTTTCCAGTGTTTCAGCAATAGTCTAAATAGGTTTGTTTTCTATAGTCCTGGTTTACTGAGGCAGAAAGCAATATCATGATTTTATATTCAAGTGTATTTTTAAAACAGAATTTATACATAAGAAATAAAATATTACTCTTTCACAAATTTTTGCTTTGTGTGATTTTAATTTTCTTGGATTTGAAACATTTCAGCTTTAGAGTTTTCTTTTTGTTAATGTGAGAATTGTTTTGAATGACACAATATAAACCAAGCTCCCTGTCTACAAATCTGCAAGTGTTATGGTGTATCCTCACCCACCTTATTCTTTGGTTGTGGCATCATGTGAGTTCTGGCTGTTCTCCAAAATCAAAATTACAATGAAAAGTAAACATTTTGAATTGATTCAGGATATCAAGGCAGCCATGACAGCACAATTAAAGACTGACACAAAAGAGGACTTTCTGGACAGTGGCAAGGATGATAGGATAAGTATGTTTAAAAGCAGAGATAGTATTTTGAGGGGAATTGATGGCAATGTGTCTTTTCCTGTAAGAAATTATAAAAATTTAAATATTTACTATAGTTTAGACCATATCTTCCTACAAATAGAAACAGTAAGAATAGATTGTAAGCATACTTACGAAGTTTTTGTGAATGGCTTTAATGGAAAAAAATTCTTTTAGATTTATGTATTTACTCTCAACAGTAGTTTAATTCAAAATTTAGGATAACAGTAAATCAATGAGAAGTCTAGCTAGAAGTCTAGTAAATCAATGAGAATAATGTTTAAAGAAACATTATTCAATTAGACATTTTTCAGTCCCAAACCCATATTTCTAGCTCTCTTCTGACCTTCTGCATTTGGACCTCAAATGCAGCCCAGCCACTTCAAACTCAATGGAATAATGATAATAATACATTGTAATTTGATTTTGTTGAGGAAATTACCATTTACTAGGTAGTATTCTAAATGTTTCATTTATACTAACAGATTTAATCATCAGAACAAGGCTGGGTCGCTTCTTTTATTACCTTAGCTTTACAGATGAGGAAATTGAGACTTCAGGAGTTTCAGAAACTTACCCAAGTTCATATGGTTATTAAGTGATACTCCTGAGTGCAAAACTTGTGCCCCTTATATGTGGTGCTGGAAATTGAACACCGGGTCTCATGAATGCTAGGCAAATGCACCATTGGGCTACACCCCTAGCAAGGCTTATGTTCTTCACCAATGTTATTACTTCAAAATAGAATTCTTTAGGGGTTCTTTCAAATTGCTTCTTCTATTCTTTTTCATGTATTATTGAATGGCACCTTTACTCATCAAGTCAGAATTTTCAGCATGTTACTTCTCTTCCTGCATCTGAATAAGCATTAAGTCATATTTGTTTTTCCTCTTCCATCACTTGGAACTGCTTCCTTTTATCCATCATTACTTCAGAGTTAAGGCTCTTATCGTTTATCAGCTTACTAACTGGTCTTTCTGCTGTAGTCTTGCCTGACAGTCTCCATATTACAACTCAAATGGTTTTTCTATATGTTTGTATTGTCACACCACTTTTTAGCTTAAAATAATTAAAAAACACACATTACTTACAGGAATATGTCAGTCTCCTACTATGGCAAACAAGGCCTTTCATAATTGGGCTTCTTTCTTGCCACATCCTTTTAAATATCCCATGTTTTAGCCACAGAGAACTTCTTGTTCTTGTGTGCTCTTCCTCCAGCCTGGAATACTTTTCCTGTCTTCTCCCATATAACCCATTCCTTATCTTTGTCATAATAATTATTATTTTTTTTTATTTTTTGGTTTTTCTCCAGTACCGGGAACCGAACTCATGACCTTGAGCTTGCCAGGCAGGTGCTTTGCCGCTGAGCTAAATCCCCAGCCCCTGTCATAATAATTATTAAATGGAATGTTAAACGAATGTTTTTTCCACACTTCTAAGTAGATTTTAAACTCTCTGAAGATTTGATATATGTCTTCCTAATCCTTATAGAATCTTATTTATCTGGCACATATGTGCATACTGACTCATGAACTATGAATCAGTGAATGAGTGGATGCATAGACACACAAAGGAATACTTTGTCAGTAGGTTTATATTTGGCTTTGTCACAGGAGGAACATAAAAGCAGAAGAGACTGCTGTCTGATTGAATTGGTTAATACAGAGACACTTAGTTGGAAGAATTCTGTTCTTGATTTTATTTTGAGCTTTATGAATGTATAATATATTTAGAAATCCCAGAAATATTTTTAATGACTACATGCAGAATATTTTGAATACAGGTTTGAAACAGTTGACTGACTTGGTCTTGAATTTTATCTAGAGTCCTTAATTTTAACTATTTTAGTATTCTAAAGGTGATCATACCACTTAGTCAAACCCCCTTATTTTAATAAAGGTAGACCTTGTGTGAGTAATCTGTCCATAGTCCCAGAGCTACTTGAGACTTCCAACCATGTGCTTTCTCTGCTCTGAGAAGGAGTGTGGTGTGAGAGTCACAAAGCACATAATGCACAGGGCACTTACATTAAATCTTTTGTTAAAATATAGGCTCACTGTCTTTACCCCAATTTACTAAATAAGAATCTTTAGATATTGTTATAGCTTGTATCTAGTTGTTTCTCCAAAGCATGATGCACTTGTAGGTGGGGCTTTTTTGAGCCAGCCAGATCTAAGGTATGTGATACTGGGAATTAAGGGTGTGTGGTGCTAAATCAGCCACTGATTGGTTTAATACGGGTGTGGATAATGGAAAGGCCACCCTGGGCATAGGTGGCACTGCCATGGACTGTTTTTCCTTTGCAGTGCTACCTTGTCTTGGAACCAACTTACACTGAGGACTGATATCTTTACAAACTATGAACAGAAATGAGCTTTTCCTCCTTTAACTTTGGGTTTCAGGTATTTTTTCATCAGCAACTAGAAAAGTAACTAAGACAGATTTTGGCACCAGAGAAGTGGTGTTGTGCTATGAAGTTACCTGGCCATATGGTTTAGGAGCTGTTAGAATTGGCTTTCTGGAAGAATTTTGAAAGGTTTGGAGATGCTGCCTGAAGAAGCAGCTCTGGAATGCTGTAAGCTGAACATGATGGGAAGTTCTAGTTAGATCTCAGAAGACTAGGATGCTGATAGAAATGCAGCCAGTAAAGACCAGACTCAGGAGGTTTCATTGAGGAACAGGGATTGTGTTGACTGTTGCACTCCAGACCATGTGTATGCTTTGGCAGAAAATTTGTCTGCAGTTTGTCCTTGTCCAGAGGCTTTCCCTGAGGTTAAAGGCAGTGCGCTAATTAATCTGGCAGACAAAATTTTAAGGCAGTCTAATGTTGAGGCAGTGACATGGCTTCTGTTGAGACCTTTTAGCCAGCTGTACCTTGAGAATCTGGAGCAAATGGCCCAGAAGGATGATTTTAAAAGTTTTGAATTTGGCCAGAAAGAAAGCTCCAGTAAGGTTAATGGCCTGCAAAGGTAGAGTGAGGAATAAGACAACAGGAAATATGATCTAAGGACATCACAAGAACCAGCAGGACTCCAGACTTTGCATTTAGAAGAGAGCCTCTGAATACCGTGTTCCAGAATGGAAGTGGCCTAGAGAATTTTTTCCTCAGGATTGGGTTCACAGTGCTCAGCAATCCAGGCACTCAATCCCTAGAGCCAAAAGGGGAGAACGTCTGACTACTGCTCCGGCTGGCAGCAGACCTTGGTATCATCCACATGGTCCTGGTTTTAAGTGCATGAAGAATGCAAGAGTTGTGGGGTCAGGAAGGCTTCCACCCAGATTTCAGAAGAAGGCTTGGGAAGCCAGGCAGTGTGCTCCTGAAGAGCAGTTTATGAAGCTGTGTGAAAAAAAAAGGTTCAGTAGAGACCCCAGAAATTTGGGGAAGCCATAAATGTGGATCATTTGAGGAAAGCTGCAGGAGTAAGCAAAGCAGTCCCAAGAGAGAAGCCATAACTACTGGCAGAAGCCACAACCAAAGGGCAGGGTGGAGACACCCAAGCCCTTTGATGTTCATTTCTTGTCAAGGACTGCAACAAGTGCTGGACATAGAACTACAGGATTTAATCTTTGTTCTGCTGAATTTTACACTTGCTTTGGTCTCATTCTTTACTAGTGCCTATTCGGAATGGAAATGCTTATTTTGTGCCCTTATATGTTGGAAGTGCAAAACTTTCATTTGTATGGGTCCTTGCAGCTAAGAGTTTGCTTTAAATCTTAGAGAATGCTTTGGATTTGGACTTTTCAGCAACACCGAAACTGTTAGGAGTTTGGCAACTCTTGGAGATGGACTAAAGTGCCTTTTCCATAAAGGAATGTGCACGAGCCTTTTGGGGGCCAAGGGTGGAATGTTATGGTTTATGTCTGGATGTCCTCTGAAAGCCTCATGCACTCATAGGTGGGGCTTTTCTGAGCTGGTTGGATCTAAGGTGTGTGATACTGGAAATATGGATGCATAGTAGTAAATCAGCCCACTGACTGGTTTAGCATAGTTCTGGGTGTGGATATTGTAAAAGTCCATCCTCGATGTGTGTGGTACGACTCCAAAGTCTGATAGCCTGGACAAGATAAAAAGGAAAAGGAGGGTTGCTGCTTGCTACCTGCTGCTGCTTGCTGCCTCCTACCTACCCTGCCATGGACTGTTTCCCCTCTGCATTGCCCATCTGCCATGCCGCCCTGCCTTGGAACCAACCAGCTGCGGACTGAAACCTCTACAAACTGAACTGAAATGAACTTTTGCTCCTTTAACTTTAGGTGTCAAGTATTTTTTTTTCTCAGCAATGAGAAAAGTAACTAAGACATTTATGGATTTGAGAGTAAAAAATTTCAAAAGCATACACTATTATTCTGATATAACTGACCATGAATAAACTTTCAAGAAATATTTATCTACAAAGTTTATGTTTTCCTGAAAATTTCTGAGGTAAATTTGAAGTCATTCTATTGAATGACCTACATGAAGTCATTTCTATTGAATCTACTTATCCTTAAATACTGATGGTGCTGTAAATGGAAAGTTCTTGCTTAATTTCTACTATGTGAATTTATGATGTTTACGTAAGTGGGATTTTCAACATCATGTAAATTACATTAATTCTTCTATTAACTTTATTTTCAATCTTCTTTAATAAAACATGCTTCTGATTCTAGTTTAGTGTTAATGGATATGGTGGTGCACACTGTAATCCAGTACTCTGGGAGGCTGAGGAAGGAAGATCACAAGTGTGAGCCCAGTCTGGTCAGTTTAGTGATTTAGCAAGACACTGTATCAAAATAAAAATACAAAAAAAAAAAAAAAAAGGCTGGGCATGTAATGCAGTGGGAAGGTCCCGAGTTCAATCTCCAGTAATGTAAAAACAAAAACTGAACATTTGTAAGAAATTAAATTCAAATATTTAGATGTGTTGGGGCTGGGTTAATTTTTATCCTGTTTTAGTAACTGTGTACTATTTTCAAACTCCAGACTAAAAGAAAAGAAAAACAATAAGCAAGCAAAAATCTAGAAACAAACTCCAACATATCCTTGTTCCTGAAATCTGCATTGAGCAATAGCTAATATTTATATACATGTGCTGTCAACATAATAATGGTTTTGTGCTTTTTGTATCTGTTATTCCTCCTGCTAATAATGTTCTCTTTAGTTTATATACATATATATGGCAAAGCTTTTCATATGCTTTAAAGTTTATTTCAAATACATTTTCCTCTAGAATGTTTTCCTGGATATTCCCTGCTTTCATCCTCATCTGGATCAGGTATCCCTTTTGTTTCTTTAATATACCTGCCATAGTGTCCTTCGACACCTCTGATTACCTCCATATTATGAAATGGGAGTAGAGATTTGGCTTTTCTAGTGCCTTATACAATAATGAAATCACTCAGTAAATATCTATTAAATGAATAAATCAATTTTTGTGTTCCTTGATTTGTGAGATGGCATTAAATTCAAACACAAATCAAAATCAATTAATTTTCTCATCCAAAATAAAATACCAAATTTCACTTGGTTAGATTTTGTCCTATTTTATTCATACTGAAGCAAGATAATGATGTTTTTCTTTTTTTCTTTTTTCTTTTGGTGGTACTGGGGCTTGAGACTAGGGTTTTTGCATTGATATATAACATATATTATATATATATATATGATCTCCTTAATTTTAAGACAGGGTCATGCTAAACCACAATTTACCCCAGACTGACCTCAAATTGTTATCCTTCTGCTTTAGCCTCCTAAAGTGCTAGGACTATAGGCATGTGCCACTATATTGGGCCATATATATATTTTTAATATTAACCAAGTTTTTTTCCCTACATATATTTAAATATATTGCAATTCCTCATTTAAACATTGATGTTTAATATCTCAAGAATGGATGTTGTAGTAGCAAATCCAACTTTAGGTTTCAGGAGAATATATCCAAATGGATACTTGTTCCAAATAATAGTAAAGAAGAAGAGCCACGCTGTCCATAGCAGAAGATTTCCTGGAATGGAGAAGAAGAAGGGTTGGAAGAGGGAGATATTTAGTGCCAGTGTGCACCACTCAAAATGCTGTGTTTTTTTTTTTTTTTCTGTTGTTTAGCCTTGTTTGCAGGGGGAGCAGAGAAAAAAAGGGAGAGAGAGAGAGAGAAAGAGAGAGAGTAAAAGGATAAGTCGGTACAATTTGAAAGAGAAAGAGGGTAGGGAGGAAGAGAGAGAGCGAAAGTAAAAGGATGAGGTGGAGGTGGGAAGGCGGAGGGGGAGGAGGAGTAAGAGAAAGAAGGGAGACACTCCCTGCTAAGGTAAATCTGTAGGTGGGAATTGAAAGTAGAGACAATTTGAGTCACTTGAGCCCCACTCCCGGTTAGAGGCTTTGAAAGTTTCCTTCCTGGTACATCCTGGGAGAAGTAGGATGCGTATATTGTAATAGTAATAAAATGTTCAATTTAACAGCTATTTAGATATTATGTCTTTTAAATCAAAGCCTTCATATTTATAACATTTATACCATTCTTTTGAATGTAATGGAGATAAATAAAAAGGAATTCCCATTTCCACCCCTAGAATTTTCAAAAGGAATGTGTCATAAAACATGCCAAAATGGTAAGTGACTGTTGTTGACTGGTGGGGTTATGAATGACTGTCATATTTGTCTTTGTACCACTCTGAATTTTGGAAAATTCTTTTTTAAAGTGAGATGGCTTTTCGTTTTGATTTGCCTGGCTAAACATTAGTTATATTTTCTTTTAGGTTTTACCTCCTTCTACTGACTTGGCAGTTAGGCAGTATATATTCTTAGTCGATGGTCCCCTTTACTCTGAGAATACTTGGAGGTGCTGTGTTCACCTGGAGATAACTCAGGGATTATCACATATGATGTCCTACTTGGTGTTATTTAGTCCTTTGAAATTTACCACGTCAAAATAAATTAATAAATATTGCTTATCATATACATTTCTGTTAGAAATGTAGGATTAGAGACAAGTTTTGTTTAAAAATTACTCCAAGAGTTTTTATATTTTATTTTCACATTGAAAACCAGTCAGATTTCCTTAAGCCTTCAAGAGTGTTTTTATCTAAAATTAAATGAACACAGACAGTGAGCTGCACTCCTTTTTCTGAACGGGAAATGGGTTAATATTATGGACAACTCATTCTCTGATTACTGTAGTATATTGAAATAATTATCCATTTCTTCTAGATAGAAATGTTTCCTACCTTATTTTCCTATCTTTATATACATCTAACACAAAATAAATGCTTAATAAATCTTTGTTGAATTAACTAATATAAAAGGTCAATATAAATTATCTTATGTTTTGTTAAAATTAGTTTAAAAAGATTTTATCAAAAAGAAACACTTCTTTATGAATAAGTAATATGAAAAGACATTGTGGAACTCAGAAAATTATAGTAAAATCAGAGCAAGGATTCAGGTTTCTTGATTATGTGAGAGCTTGTAAAACATATTCCAACATCATATATAAAATATATATTATTCACTAATAATTTGATTCTTACGATGAAGCTAAGAAATTATTATGAGTTTTGATTTTTTCATACATGTCATCTTTCTTTGACAGGGTGCAAAGTCCATACTAAATAGAGTTCTTTCTTGTTTATCATAATTTGAGAATGTATAGTAAAATTCACACATGAGACACTGTGAATAATGATTATTTTCATGTAAATCTTCATAATTTGATATAGAAAGGATAAGGTAAAGATTATTTTGCCATAAGATTATCTCTGTAAGTGTGATATTGATTATATTCTACTTAGGAATAGAAATGATACATTCTGGACCATTTAGCAAAGACAGTGATAATTAGGCTTAAAGCCTGATAATTGGAGAAGCAATAAGTTGAGGCATGCATATACTTCGTGTTTACATAACAAAGAGAGGAAAATTATTTTTTTTCTCAAGGATAAATTCCTTAAGGATTTGAAATCTCTATAGTAAGGGTGAGAAAAATGCTATGAAAGCTATCCATTTTGTCTTTTGCTCTGTGTCTGATTTTAAAGCAACTTTTCAATCATATTTTATCTTTTCTTCAAAATTATGATCTTTTTTGAGTGCAGGGTCTATATCTTATTCATTTCTGTGTAGTGCTAGCACATGGTAGACACTCAAGTTTTACTGAATTAAATTTAATTAAGATGCTGCTCTCTAGTCCTCAGGTTAAGAGTAGGATTTGTACGAGTTTCCTTGTAAGGTAAATTGATGCAAAAGTGAAAGTCTGGTCTTTGTGTCAGTTTTCAGGATTGAGAAAACCCATTGCAGTCCAAGAGAAGTGGAAGTTGTCTTTAAACCTGGACATTAGGTCAGCTTTTTAATGGATCCCGTGGTGGCTTATTTTATGTATATCTTTTCTGATAGGTCGTGGCTAAGATTACTGTCAGCTTGTGGGGGTCAAGAACATCTATAAAATGGGTATAATTTGTCACCTTTAAATTAGCATACAATGAGGTCCCTTATTTTATGTGAGGTTTTAGAATGGACATTCTTTCCTCTTCTGTAGTGGTGAAATATAATTATATCTTAAACTGTCAAAAAGAGCATTTTGGGTATCTTTTCAGTTGGTATAAGTCAACTAAATACTTTTGGATTGACATACTTGCCAAGTCTACATAATATGCTTCAGACTGTTCAGACATTTGTATGGGTCCTGAAAAATAAAGGTACAAATGGCTAAAACAAAAAGACTTTATATAAACATAAGTGCATATACAGTGCTGTGACACATTTTCACATGTAAAAATTAGTAATTCTTTGAAACATTAATCTAGTAATATTATCACTAATATAGTGTTAATGTTCAGCATATATTTTAAACTCATTGCTAGCCTAATATTAATCTGTTTTACATTAAAACATTCAAAGCAAAAGATTGAGATCTAAGTCAGAAACACAATACTGAGAAAAACCAACACCAACACTAAAAAGTATTTTTTTTTTCAATGTCAGTGTTGGCAATAACCTTTATAATGCAGTGTTTTCTTCAAATGCAATCAATATTAAATGGCCTCTTCGCTAAGATAAACATTGTATTAATGTGCATATCTTACCTCCCAGGGCTTAAAATAGCAAAAGGAAGTAGGAACTGAAAGTACCTTGAATCCATGCTGACTTGTACACTTGGGGTACAAATTGAGGTCAGCACTAGTCTCAGGATACAGGATAGATCAAGGAAGGAAGCACACCATGGTGGCTGTGTTCCTTTCATATTGGTCATGGTATGAGTAGCTGGAAAAGAAGCTGGCTTTTCTGTTTAGTGGTTTTTGTAATCCCTCTGTGTATGACTGGCTTGTGGCCGACCCCTATTTTATTTCATTCTTCATAGTGGAAAATTCCACTTTAATATCAATGAGTATGACACAAAATAGCAACAGAAACAGTCCTTCACACATAGTAGGACTAATGGAATGAAAATCAGACAGTCAAATAGGGTATGTGTTCTCTGGGCAAACTCGGTCTTCCAATCCTTAAGGTGATGCTAATAATCATGGCTGTCAAACTGTAGTAACAAAGTTTCACAATAAGGGCCTGGGGATATAGCTCAGCGGCACAAGCACCTGCCTGGCAAGCACAAGTTCCTGAGTTTGATTCCTGGTACCAAAAAAAGAAAAAGAAAAACAAAACAACCTAGAATTTCACAAAGAACAGGTTAAACAAAATTCATTTTTGATCATCTAGGAAGTAAGGAAACTTTATGGTAGAGGAAAATGCTCTAGATTAGAAGCAATAAAAAAATTACCTGGGAATAATTTTCAAAAAGTATACCCCCAGCTAATTTCTCTTCTATTCCTTACCAAATATGTATCACAAGCTCCAACTCAGATAATGTGTGTTGAACAGCACTGCTCATGCAATTTGGATTTCTTCTCTTCTGTTTCTCTCCACCTTAGTGTTTGAAAATTAATAGAAAAGCTGAGCTGTAGAACTTTAAAATTTTCTTGGTAAAAATTCCACTATCTAGTGATGATTTTCTCCCCAGGTATTACCAATTCTAAAATTCTTTATTAGGTCTTGCTTAGTATGTGGACATATTAGATTAAATGAAGTTCATTTTCCCTTTCTTCATTTTTTCTTTTTGCTTAGTTAGTGTTCAACATCTTGGATCAGAAGCCCATAGAAATATGGGCTCTCTTGGTCTTTAGAAGTAGTCTGTTATTGTAAATCTCTTATGTCTTATTACTGGTAGAAAGTTCTGGCATATAGTAAGTGCTCCAGCAATGATTGCTTGAGCAGAATACCTTTGTGGTTTAATAAAGATATATTGTATGAAAATATGACCAATGGTAATTTAAATATAATTTTATTTAAATTTTGACTCTTGGATGACTTAACATCTTAACTGGATAAAATAATCTTGCTAAAGAGAACTTATGATTTTTAGTGTAATAAGTTATTTGTGAATGCTGGTTATGATCATTTGAATGGTAAGGGAGTTTTATCCATCAGTTTGTGGTAGAAAGCCAAGTTGAACCCCAAAGCAGTGAATTCCTAGTTAGATATCTTGTGATTTATTTGTTTATTTATTATTTTAAAGAGAAAAAACAATAAAAATAATGATACAGAGTTTCAAGTGTGGATCATAGGAGATTAAAAATGGTTAATGTATTGTGTATTGTTATCTTCAAAGTAGTTGCTCAGATTACAAGATAGAGGAATGAAAGATTAGATAAACACAAGCCATTCTTATTAATGAACTAGTAGAAACTAGTAGTATATTTATCTTAGCTACCTTCTGTATATAAACGATATCTTGTTATTTAATCCTTGGTATTATCTCAATGTGCTGTGAACAAAGAAGCAAATATATTAATGATTATGGTATAAAAAAATTATTTTCTTATAAAATAATACAAGTGCATTGTAAGAATTATATTGAGAATGAAACAACTAATTCTACATGCAACAGACATTATGGAAAATTTTGGTGTATTGCTAAAAATTATGTACTTATTCCTTCTTTTTTTTTTTTGTTTTTCTCCGGTACCAGGAACCGAACTCACGACCTTGATCTTGCCAGGCAAGCGCCTTTGCTGCTGAGCTAAATCCCCAGCCCTACTTATTCCTTCTGATTAAAGATTATAGAATGTGCTGAATTTTAAAATTTAGAATAAACTAACTTCATAATTTTTGGTCATCTTCTTTTAATCCTGGAAAGTCTTATCCCTCTTCACGTGCAATCTTCAAACACTTAGTCTGAGTTCCAGTGATGTATGGGTGTCATTACTTGCAATACTCTAGACCCATAATCAATTTTATGAAATATGTGCAGTTACTCAGTGACCATCATCAGGCACTTCTCTCTAGACAAAAGCTTTTCTGACTTCTTTTCTTGCATAAATTATTCAGATAATCCCCTACTACTCTTATGTGAGACTTTTAAGGCAAAGGTATACATGCTAGGGTTACCCTGGTTAGATGCATTGTGTTTTCAATGTACTTAAAATCTTGATTATTGCTACTATCAAAATATTCTCTTGGTCATTTTTGAAGGGAACTCATAGAAATATATTTTATATTTAAAAATGTATGACTTAAGTGTCTCACAAGTTAAATTAAATATTGAAAATATCTGTCCACTTATTATTGAGTCAACAATAACTTAAATGTTTCATTCTTTTGTTCAGTCTCATTGAGATAAAGTCAATTTTTAGGTTATCTATTTAAAAAGAACTTGGTTACTCAGAGCAGAATACCTAGGAAACCTAATTAACGTCATCTTGTTTGAACTATGCCTCCTTAGGGGTCTGGAAATGAAGTCAGTTGCCTTAAAGTGTCAAAATCAGACTGAGCTGGCTGGAGACTAGCTTGAACTCACTTGTATAGAAAGTTAGCACCTATGTGAAATTCTTAATGCCCATTAGACTTGAGTGTTGCAGGTTGTATTTTACACAAGTAGCCAGGTGTGGGCAGTGATCCAGGGCTTGGGATCTTTTACCGGCCCAGGGATCCAAGGCATTCAGTGCAAAACCTGGCCAGCAGCCCGAGTGAGTAGGAGCCATGTGACTCTGGTGAGTTGGAGTGTGCAATTGCCTCCTGCTTCAGAGCTACCTGATCCGAATACTAAGCAGAGCGAGTGCCGGGCTGAGTGAAAGACACCAAGACACTGCAGAGCAAGGTGCTTATTCCAGAGGCATTACAAAACATGGAGATTAAGGACCAGGGAGCACAGATGGAGCCACTGCTTCCTACGGTAAGAGACAACCTGCTGTCAAATGGATTAACTGCTTTGCTGCAAAACCTGTCAGGCAAGTGATCTGCTAGCTAGGTGCAGATAGTATACTTTTGGGGTGATGGATAGCTCCAAAGACATATGGACGGGGGTCTCCTCCCATCTCGGGAGACTGAAATGCATAAACCAAAGCACATGATTTTTTTCTCCTTTCTCAATATGGATGCACTATGGTGATAAAATGTCTCATGTTTGCTGCTGTTTGAAGAAATGGCTATCTTTTAACAACAAGGGCAGTTGTGCATCTCTCTCCCTTCTATTCCTGCCTATCTTTCTGTTTCTCAGGCTGTGCAGTGATGGCTCAAGCCTGTGCAAAGAAGCCCTCTTTTATCCTATTTAATCCCTAATAAATTTCCTCCCCATGCCTCGTCCTCAGGCAGTGAGGTGAGGGAATCTGCTGCTTTTGCATCTCAAGAGATTTAGTCTCCGGAGAAACCAGGGAAAAGGATCGTGTGTGTGTGTGTGTGTGTGTGTGTGTGTGTGTGTGTGTGTGATCTGTCAGTCTCTTTCTCTCTGAGGGAAGTATATCATGGTTCATGTACAAAGATGGTATACATTTTTGGGGGCAGACACACGATTTAGATTTGAGTATCTCAAAGGTTCCTGTGCTGTCATTTGCAAATAGCTCATCTGTTTATCTCTAGGTCCTTACGCTGCCTCCCTGGGTTTAATTTTTTGGACAAGTGATTGATTTGCCTCTTATCCTCTTTACAATCTCTCTGTCGGATTCACAGACTTTGGAGATCTTCAGACAATATCTTTTTTTAGTCTAGAGCAGTTGATGTTGCTGTATGGGGCGGGGGCGGGGGTAGAAAAACCCCAGTATTTTCTTGACGCAGCAGAGATACCAAATGCTACCTTTCAGTCATCTATCAGCGCCGTCAGAGCCCAGAACAGCAGAAATCTCCTCCCTGCTCCAAACCAGAAGGAGGGGCTGTTTCTCAACTCTGTTACTCAGGTTAGTGACCCACCTTGCAGACCAGGGACTAGCGGTAAACTGTCCATTTCCGAGTCCATTCCTAAGCTTTAAAAACACCCTTAAATTAAATGATACCATAGGAGAAGTGAGCAAATTCTGGGCCACAGTATTTTCCGACCCTTACTTCTCCTGCTGGGCTCAAACGCTGCAAAAAGATTCCAGTTTGCATCCCAGAATCAGCTGTGACTACTGAGCATGCCCAGTTCTCCTCTCGGGACTCCGGTTTTGCACAGGGAGGGAGCAGGGAGATGAGAAAAAAGAAGTCACCACAAAAAATGTAGCCTAAATAAAGGGCAAGGACAGTGTCCGGGTTGGTGGTGTCAATTAATTTGCTTGCTAGAACGCAGAGCTATTCCTGTGTGAAATCAAAGTGGAGTTATTATACAAAAACAAAAGTAAAAGATCTGCCCATCTCTCCAAACTTGAATAGAAATATAAATTAGGGTTTTATGGTTACTTAGAATAAACAATTTCGAAGATGCCAGGGAACTGAGTGAGAAGGATAAACTAGACACAGGAATTGCAGTGTGGGGATTTGGGAAAGATCAGCTATAGGGGCAAAACCCTTTTTAGCAGCAGAGGAGGGGGGTTGGAACTTGTCCTAGAAAAGCAGGCTGAAGCCTGTTTGATGTGGCTTATGGATTGTCACTTGTCGAGAACAGTTAAAGGGTTTAGGATCAAATGAGGATTAACTGGAGGAATTCAGAAATGGACGACATTACAGGGCTAGATGGACAACCAGTTTGTTGCTTAAGAGTGGGGGAAAATATGGGTTTGGCTAGAAAAGCCCTACAATAAGCCTGATGGAAGTGTTTGACGATCACAGTTGTAAGTTTGTATTTCATGGGGATAATACCCAATACAAAACAGTTACACGGTTCAATGGTGAGACAGGATCATGTCAACAGTCACTTAAGAAAAATAAACCCGAGAAGCTAGATAGCATGCTTAATTTTTTGGGCCAATTTTACATTTGTGTAGTGTTTCCAAATTGCCCTTTTGCTTTCCTGACTTATTTTAGTTCTCAAAACAAGTATTATATATAAAGTATAATTTATTATCTTTATTTTAAAGAGGAGAAATTGTACATGGAGTCTGAATAATAATGTGTCTGAGGGTCATCACATAGCGATGGGGCTATTACTACAATATAGATCCTCTAAAACTAGTTCAGAAGTTTAAAAAATTGAAAATTTTTTATATTACACTTTACAGGCTTAATACAATCAGTTATCCAACTGGAAATTTTATGCTTGGAAAAGAGAAAAAAATAGATATGGCTTTGTTTTAGAAAAAAAATTATTTTAAAGAGAAAATAAACTAATAACAACAATGAAGACAAAAACAAAACAACAAAAACAACAAAAATGATACATGACCTCAAAACAAAATGACAGGAATTAACAATGGTTGCTACATTATATACTGTTATCCTCAATGAAGTTGCTCACCCCACCAGATGTAAGAATGTAAGATTGATCAAACAATCAAAGACAGTAACATCAGATAACTTTGCAAATAATTATGTGAGAGGAAATATGACATAATATCCAAGAATAGTCTAGTAAGTATTAATTTGTTCTATGATCTTGGGGAAGTTACTTGCACCCTAGTTTCTCAATTGAAAAGTGGGAAGGGAATGATATATATCCTTTGGATGTTGTGATGGGTAATGAAATAACCTATGTGATGTTTCTGAGAGTTAGATAAGTGTTTAATAAAAGTTAGTTTCTACTTTCCTTCTTGATGGAATTATGGGCATTGAAATGGATTTTAGGCTTCAGGTTTTTATGAAAATTGGCATTCAGTAGTTTAGGAAAGAGGAATAGTGAGCAATGGAGTATTAAAAAGATTGGACAGTGGAGGTGGGAATACGGGTTTTTAAGGTATAGCTAATGAAACTTTGCAGTATGTTTGGAGAGTCAGTTGGAAAGACATTAAAAACCAAGATTAGGCCTGGGAAAGAAGCAGTGAGAGGTAAGTAAAGACATGAGAAAGAAAGAAAACTCATAAGAATGGACAAGTTTGTAAAATGAATGAATGGATTGATTTTGATATAAGTGAAATGTAGAAGAAAATTCTCATTAATCTTCCCAAGTTTACCTTCATTTAGTGTAACAATGGACATCTGAATCATATGAGGAAGAGTCCCTAACATGTTTGCCTCCCAGCCCCTTCTTTCTTAGGAAGCTTCAAAGACAGTTTTCCTTTGCTAGACTAGCCATTATTACATTTCATAGGCCCTAATCACACAAAGGGGTAGAGTACTCACTCTTTTAGGGCCAGAGTACAGTCTACTCTTGTAGTTCTAAAACTATAGAATAAGTATGTCTAAAATTCATTTCTTTATTAAATGCCTACTCTTGACCAAACATAATCTTGGTGCTGGAGATATATTAATGAATAGGGCAGGCAAAAACCCAGTCTCAATAAGGCCCCTAATCTCTCTAGTCTAGAGACAAGACTCCATATAACCTTTTATGAGACTACTTTCTTCTTTCTCCTTAAATACTTAATTATTGTTTTAAGCTTCTTGACTAAGGTATCTATGGAATATACTTAAATGTAATGATGATCATACCACTTTAATAAGGATGGAATTAATCTTTTGAAAATATGAAGATACGCATTTAGAATATTGCATTATGATTTCACATTTTCCTGTGACATTCAGTGTTGTAGTTTTTTCTAAGAGTAATTTGAGAATTTTTAAATTCTCAGATAATGAAATTTATAGGAAAATATATTTCTAACAAAAATTCACGTCCTATGATATGTAGCTTTTGGTGATACATATAATGAATCCACCTTGGAACCCTTCTAAGAATCTGATGTCCTAGAAGGAACTTATTTAAAATTGTTTATTCATATAACATCCCTGAAGCATGAAACTAAAGACATTTTTTAGAGGTAATTTTTATGTATAGGATAGATAGTGGAATTTAGCATTTATTTTTTATGTTAACTTCAGATTTTCAAATGACCCATTTTATTGAATTGCTTTAATTGTGAGAAAGTTAAGAAAAGTCTTATGTTTTATTAAAGTAGGGAAAGGAAAATGGGACTAGAATGCCAAAATTATAAAAATAGCACATGTAGTCGTTAAGTAATATTGTTTTATCTGTTTTACTCAGATTGGAATTTAAATTATAATTTGAATTTAAAGAAAACATACAAATATATTACACATGGCAGGAAGCCATGTGCAGTATAACAAATCCGTTCTCATTTCTTCTTTCATGATTTGAACTGTTGCTCCGAATGGGCCTGTAGAAATTAGACATATATATAGGAGGCTAAGGTTTGGAATGAGTGGTAAAATACAACGTCTACAACTTGGTAAATCTAAAGTTTATGATAAAAGTATCAAAGTATGATTAGGAAGTGACCTAGTTTATGATAGAAAGCCAGAAAATATCTGTGCCAAGATGTGAAACCCAAATATAATCGAAGAATAGTCAGAATAAAATCACACTCCTGTGATACCACTTCCTTCTAACCTAGGGCAATGGCTAGTTTTAAGTCCAAACTAGGCACATATGGACTGCAATGCATTGCACTGTGCTACAAGTAAATGGGTAAAAATAGAGTTGCCACTCTCAACCCTTCTGTGTAAAGACACTTCAACTCTTCTTTTCTCAAGTCTCATAAGAAGTAAGACACTAGCTAATTTGGCTTTCTGGGACAATACCACTATCAATTCGTAGAGTAAATGTTAGTTAAGACTGCTGTTTTATTTTTAGATAAAATAAACATAAGTTGAAGTTTTAATACTTTTTAAAACCATAAATAATTGTACCATATACTGCACTCCTTGGGGTATGCTCTTTTTTTTTTTTTGAAGACGGGAATAATCGATTTATAGTATATCTTTCATGGAGTCATATACATCTATATCTATACTCGATCTTAGATGAAAAGCTGAGGGGCAATTGCATGTATATTTCACTAATCTTTATTTTTTAGGATAGTTTAGGTTCACAGATATATTAGGTAGAAGGTGCACATATTTCCCATATATTCTTTGCCCTTACACAGGCATAAACTCTTATTAACAACATCCCTCATTAGAGTGTTGAAATTCATTATATGGATGTATTGAAATCCATATAGGGATGTACTGTTATCACGTAAAGTCCATAGTCTGCACTACAAATTAGAGTCCTACAGGATTCTACATGTTTGGACAAATTTGTAACAACATCTGTACACCATTATATATAACACAGAGTAGTTTCACTGCCCTAAAAATTCTCTGAGCTCTGCTTATTCATCCTTCCTTCACCACTAACCTCTGAAACTTTTACTGTCTCCAGTTTTGCCTTTTCCCAGAATATTGGAATTATATCTAGCTGGAATTCTACGCCATCGTGGATAGCTTTTTCAGATCAACGGTTTCACTTAGAATAGGCTTTTAAGTTTCTTCATGTCTTTTCATGGCTTGATAGCTCCTTGCTATCATAATATTCTATTGGATGTATTATAGTTTATCCATTAACCTACAAGACAATTTGATTGCTTTCAAGTTTTAGCAATTGTGAATAAAGCAGATATATACATCCATTTTCAGGTTTTTGTGTGGATGTACATTTTCAGCTTTTTCAAGTAAATACTAAGGAACTTAATTGCTGGTTTATAGGAGTATTTCATATTTTAAAACAGTATCCAAAATACTTTGAAGTCTACTGTACCATTTTGCATTTCCAATAGCAATGATGATAGCTCCTGTTGCTCTATAGCTGCATCAGCTTTTGGTTGGCAATGGTTTGAATTTTTGCCATCCTTATAGGTATGTAATGGTATTTCAGTTTGAATTTGCATTTCCCTGATGTCATTTGTGTAGCACATCTTTTCATACTTATTTTCCATTTCTAGATCTTAGGTAAGATGTTATAATTTTGGACCATTTTAAAATCAATTTATATTGTTAGTAAATTTTTTTATTTTTGCATTTAGTTTTATTGCCCTACATGTAACAATTTTATGTTTTGTTTTGTTTTTCTTCCGGTACCGGGAATCAAACTCAGGACCTTGCGCTTACCAGGAAGGTGCTATGCTGCTGAGCTAAATCCCCAGCCCCTCCCTACATGTAAAAATTTTAAACTGCATGTTTCTTAACTAGTTGTAATGATTACCATGAAATCTGTCATATGGTTGTTTCCCTACTCTTTAGTTATTTTTAAGTTTTCTGTTGGGTGCAGTAAATCATTTGAGCAAGTTTTTCAGTGACAGTTCTTGGTTGATATACTTTCTTAAGTCCTTTTTTTTTTTTAATTTGAGAATGTTTTCTAGTTGCCTTCATACAGAAATAGTAATGTGGCAGGGTATATAATTCTTGGTTCAAAATTATTTTCCGTTAAAACTCTGTAGATAATGTTTCATTGTCTTCTGGCATTTAGAATTGAGAGAGAAAAATCTCAGGGCAGCCTGACTTTTTCCCCTTGCAGATAAACAGCTTTCTCTGCCTGGATACTTGTAAAATTTTTTCATTGTCCTTGAAATTTAAAAAAATACCATTCATAGGAAGCTTTCAGCCCTGCCTCTCACTGAAATAGGCCAGCAGCACTTCCCAGCCCCTTTTTTCCCTCCTGTGTACTGACGCCCCTGTGCTGCGGGCAGGCCTTGTTTAATAAAGACTCACATTCATATCTTGTAAAGAAATGACC
The DNA here is from genome assembly GCF_000276665.1 of Chinchilla lanigera. Taxonomy (NCBI): domain Eukaryota; kingdom Metazoa; phylum Chordata; class Mammalia; order Rodentia; family Chinchillidae; genus Chinchilla; species Chinchilla lanigera. The sequence goes on along the minus strand of NW_004955449.1, from coordinate 12,153,136 downwards.
CCAGGGTATGTCTAGATGCTGCTTTCTTTTCACTGAATTTTAAAGGTACCCTTTGAACCTGTTTCATTTGTAAGCCTACTTCTTACTTAAACTCAGGAAAGTTTTCTTCAGTTAGTTCCTTAATTATTGTTTCAGCCTCATTTGCTTTATCTTCTGTTTCCAGCATTTCTGTTGTGCTTAGATTGTATCTCCTGGGTGGTCCCGCTACATCTGTCTTTTTTCCTCTTATTGTATCTTATTTTCATTGGCCTTTTCCTCTACATTCTGTGAGAAATACTCCTTTTTACATTTACTTCAGCAATTTTATTTTGTGACTGACCCTGTTTACATGCTTCCTTTAACTCTCTAAAATCCAAGAAATCTTCCACTTACTTGAAAACTATCTGCTTTATCATTAACACACATCTGTTTTTCTTTTTTTTTTTTTTTTGGTTTTTCTCCGGTACCGGGAACCGAACTCACGACCTTGCGCTTGCCAGGCAGGCGCTTTGCCGCTGAGCTAAATCCCCAGCCCATTAACACACATCTGTAATGACCTTTCTTATAAAATATTTAACACTTTCTAATTCATCTATGGAGATTCGTACATTGTTTCAAGAGGTGGCATTTTTTCAATTACTTAGCTCTGTTCCTTTTGAACTGTGCCATTACAACCTTTACAACTGTTCTTCTTAGCAATGGGGTCTAAAAGTGTGGTGTTACCAAGTGCTGAAGTCGAAGAACTTGTAAAATGGCTGTTTAATGTCACCTCTGCATGCCTCATGTCTTGTATTTTTGTCTCTTTTTTTCTATTGTTGAGTTTTAGGAGTTCTTCGTGTACAGTCCTTACCATACAAATCTTTTCTAAATATTTTCTCCCAGTCTGTGGCTCATCGTCTCATTCTCTTTAATAGTGTCTTTTGCAGCAGAACATTTAGATGTTGGTGAAACCTAGCATCTGAATTCTTCCTTCCATTTGCTCTTTTATCTAAAGATTCATCATGAAAACTTAGAGTCATTTAGAGTTTCTCCTACGTTGTCTTCTGAGGCTTTAATAGTTTTGTGTTTTACATATAGGTCTGAGATTTATTTTGAGTTGTTTTTTTGTTGGAGATGTAAACTCTAAAATTCATTTTTTATGTGAATGTCCAGTTTATTTAGTTTTTTACTGAGGAAAATCATTTCTCTGTTGTGTTACCTTTGTTCCTTTGTCAAAAGTCAGTTTGTTGAGCTGGGGATTTAGCTCAGTGGCACAGTGCCTGCCTGGCAAGCGCAAGGTCATGAGTTCAATTCCTGGTACTGGGAAAAAACCCAAACAAACAAAAAAAAGATATCCTGCCCCAAAAGTCAGTTTGTTAAAGGTATGTCTATGTTGATCTGTTTGTCAGTTCTTTCACCAACAATACTACATTGTCTGACTAGTATAGATTTATAATAAGTGTTGATATTAGGTTGAATCTGTTCTGCAACTTGGAGAATAGTGGGCTATAATATGTGGGCTATAAAGGATCTTTGCCTTTCTTTATAAGCTTAGAACCAGTTTGTGAATATCCACAAAACAATCTGCTATTTTTTTTCTTGCAGTCACATTGAATCTATTTATTATGTTGGGAAGAATGGACATCTTGACAATTTTGAGTCTTCCTAGTCATGGAATAATTTGTCCATTTATTTAGATCTTTGATTTCTTTCACCAGTTTTATAGCACTTGTGCTATACAAAGAAAACTTGCATGACAAGTTTTTGTAAGAGTTATACCTAAGTATTTAATTTTGGGGGGTACCAGTGTAAATGGTATTGCATTTTAAATTGCAAATTCATTACTGATCATTGCTGGTAGATAGGAAGGCAATTGATTTTTATACATTAACTTTGTCTTCAACTGTTCCAAAATTGCTTGTGAGTTCCAGGATTCTTTGTTGTTCTTGTTAATTATTTGGGATTTTCTACATAAATATTCATGTCATCTATAAACAAAGACAGTTTTATTTCTTCCTTCCTAATCTTGTTATCTCCCTTTGCTTTGCTTTCCTTTCCCTTCCCTTCCCTTCCTTTCTCTTTTCCTTCCCTTCCTTTCTCTTTTCCTTTCTTTTCTTTTTCTTTTTGTTTTATTGCTTTTTCAAGGACTATAGATGCAGTGCTAAAGAGCAGTGGTCAGATGGGACATTATTGCCTTTTGCTTGATCTTGGTGGCAAAATTTTGAGTTTCTCACCAGTTAAACATGGTGTTAACTGTATCTTTTTTTTTCAGATACCCTTGATAAAATTAAGGAAATTCCCCTTAATTCCTAGTTCACTGGAAGTTTTTTATCATGATGGAATGTTAGATTTTGTCAGTTTTTCAGCATCTATTGATATCATGTGGTTTTTCTTCTTTAGGCTGTTGATGTGATGGATTTCATTAATTGATTTTTGAATGGTGAACTAGTGCTGCATAAATCCTACTTAGTTGTGATGTATAATTCTTCTTATATATTATTTGATTTCACTTGGTATTATTTTGTTAAAAATTTTCCATTTATGTTCACCGAAGATAGTGCTCTGTAATTTTTCTATTTTTTTGTAATCTCTTTGAATTCTGTATTAGGAGAATATTGACCTTGCAGACTGAATTAGGGAATAATTCATTGAGATTTTTCTTCTTGAAAGGTAGAGAATTTTTCTCCTTTAAAGATTTAATAGAATTAACCAGTGTCTCCTCTTGGCCTAGTCTTTTTTCTTTGGAAAGATATAAATTGTTGATACCATTTCTTTGATAGACAGATTCATGTGTATTTTGATTAGAGGACTGTAGAAATCAAATAAAGAATAGAATTTAGCCTACTTCCTTAACTTACATGTAATGAAACTGAACATCAGACACATAAGGAGATATATTTAAGGGCGTATCTTTCATGTTAATTAATGGCAGAACTCTGCAGTGTCTAAATCTTGATCCCTACCTTGTCATTCTTTTCACTATTGTACAGTTCTTGTTCTAGCATAAAATCAACACCCGAATTCCAATTTAAAGTTATAAGTAGACATTTTTTCTTAAGCAATACTTGATATTGTTTGAGGCTTATGATGCAAACATTTCTAATATTCATGATTAACCTGAAAGGTTAGGAATATTCTCACCTTATAGTGAGAAATTGAGGCTCAAAGAAATGAGTGAATCATCCAAGTTCATATATCTAGTAAGTACTGAGCTAGGATTTGAAAATATTTCATCTAATTAAAATGTGATTTTTGTCCTTTAAAACCAATCACAAATAAACAGTAATCACACTGTAAAATAATATTTCACATTTATCCCTTCAAGTACGAAAGTACTATGGCACATAGCACATAATTATATATGTATGAAATATTCAGAATAGGCAAATTCTTAGAAACACAAAGTACATTAGTGGTTGCCAGGGACTGGGGCATAGGGAAGAGTTAGAAGTGACTGCTAACAACTATAAGGTTTCTTTTTTGGGGTGATAGAAGTATTCTGCAGGGGCTGGGGATTTAGCTCAGCGGCAAAGTGCCTGCCTGGCAAGCGCAAGGTCGTGAGTTCGGTTCCTGGTACCGGAGAAAAACCAACAACAAAAAAAACAAACAAACAAACAAAAAAAAGGAAATATTCTGCAATTAGATGGCAGTGATGGTTGCATCACACCGAAATACTAAAAATTGCTGAATTTATAATAATGCATTATATGCAATGTGAATTTTATGTAAAAAATTACAAAAAATCCTAAGATATTATTTACTTATTTATCTTTACTGCTAAGCAGTAGACTGAGAACTTGAAAGATGATTATTTCAGTTACTGTTTATCTTCTTATTTCACTTTATTAGCACATGTTTGGAATACATGAAGTTTACATTCATTTTGGGGAGTCAGTGCAAATACATAATGTGGCTTGTTTCTTTTTAAAATTTCCTGCCTTCCCACTTACCTTCCTGCCATCTCTAAATTCCCTTTCCTCATTTTGATTCTTCTTCTTCTTCTTCTTCTTATTATTTTTTGGTCTTTTTGAGACAGGGTCTCACTATGCATTTCAGGTTGGTCTTGAACTCACTTTGTAGCCCAGACTGGCCTCGAACTCTCAATGATCCTCCTGTCTCAGCCTCCCCAGTGCTGGTATTAGAGGTGTGTACTACCATGTCCGGTCTTTCTACTATTCTTAACTCATGTTTATGACATAGGATGTTTACATTCTTTGTGGGTATATCAGTAACTTTTATATAAATCATGAAAAATGCAAATAATGTATCCATAAAAATTAGTAATAACTACCTACACACATTCTTTAGATCTTCTTTACCATAAAATCTATTCTCTTTGTGAAGATACTGCTAAGATTGGTTAGGGTTTTGGAAAACTAGACCTAGAAATAGACCTAGAAGTCTTTTAGAACATATATATTTAAAGCTGATTTGGAAAGAGTGTGTTAGCATATAGTATGTTCAAGAGAGGAAAATACTTACTTTACTTTGGTCAACTTATTTTTTTCTCCAAATCATCTTCCTCTATTTTCTCTTGATATACTTTAAACTCAATATAAGAAACCTCAAAGCAACTGAGTTTCTGAGGTGTTACCTTTTTATGATAGGGAGTGGCCCAGCAAGCATGAAGCCCTGGCTTCAATCCCTACCACTGATGTCAATAATAATAAAAAAAAACCCTCACTGTTTAATTACCGGTAGTTTTTAAAGTCATTTTTTTTTGTTGGCCTAGCTTCATAAATTATATTGCTTTATGTATATTACACTAATCTCCAAATTATTAACCAATTTATATAGATTTTTATAGTAAGTTTGTAGAAGGATCTTAAAGATAATTTTAATAAAATATTATAGTATATCTTCTTCATGTACTTTAAAGGGAAAAGCAAAAGGAAAGCAAACAGAAATGAATGGGAAGCAAGTAGTGGTTGCCTAGGGGTGGAAGTAGTTATGAATTGCAAAAGAGTATGAGGGAAATTTTGAGTTAATGGAAATGTTCTATGTTATACATTGAAGCAAAGTGTTGCTAATATCAATTGACTTAGAATTATTATACATATTTTGAAATGTGGAGCAAGTGCAATTGTTTTTTAAGTGATTTGATCCACTAAAAATATATTTAAATTGTATTTATCAGTTAAGTAAGTAAATATCTTTATTCCATGTGCCACCACAAAAGGGGTTGGAGATGAAAACAGACAGGAAAATCACTTGATTGTTGTCATCAAATACACAAAATAATCCCTCCCTCCACTAAAAGTGCCATTTGTTTAATGATTCTGAAATTGATCTTAGACCCTAAGTGAAGGTTGAATTCTAATTCCTAACTTCTGATGTGATCTCAGAAGTTTAAAAATGGAGACTGATCTATAGACTAAGTCAAGTGGTGATAATGTATTATTGCTTAAGACTGTTTGCATAGTTTTCAATTACTGACAAAGTTTCTGTACTGGGATCACTTGCTTATTCATCATGGGAATTATGCTTTGAGCATATAATGATGAGGCTTTCAAAGCAGAAGTCTCCCACTGCATATTGAACATGTTAGGATGCTGGAGTACTTCCAGCATTCTTTGTAACTCTGCTTGTTCTTGCTAATTCTGACAAATCAAAAGTTGTGGAGAAAGCTATTTATTTCTAATGGCTTTGGCTTTGTTTGATTAGTGAAGCTTTGTTATTAAAGTTCATGACTGACCTGGTCAAATTTCAGAAAGTGTAAATCAGGTAACTTCAGAAAGTGTAAATCAGGTAACTTCAGAAAGCAAAAATTAGGTACCAACTAGCACAACGGATCAGAACATGGCTTTGCTTAGGAAGCACATCTTATTGTTCCTAGATTCATAGTGCTTTGTTTATAAAGTGATGAATTTCTATTGCTATTTAAAATTCTATGAGCATAAGCCTATTGAAAATGTTCTTGTTTGCACAGAAATAAGAATATGGTCAAAAATGTAAAAAAAAAAAAATCACTACAGCCTGTAGACATCCGTAAGACATAGCTTAATGTATAATAAAATTTAAGTGCATTTGTGCCACTTTAACATATCAATATAAATATCTGTCAAAACAACTTATATAATTGACAATATTTCTAGTAGATATGAAACTTTAGTATTTATTTTTCCTGAATAAAGGAATTATTGGAAACCTTAGATGTGGGTATCATTTGCTTCAGGATGAGCAGGACAGTTAGTTAAAAATACAAGTTCCTATAGGCTGAGAATATCAACGGGTAGTACCAGGAATGTAGCATTTTAAAGAGTCTTTTAGGTGTTTCTGATGTATGTTAAACTTTGAGAATATGTTTTTGGTATAAAACAGAACAATTTTTTTAAAACAAAGTGTAACTGATTAGAAAATTGTTTACTGGTCATTTTATTTATTTAGCATTACTTATTACTTTGCAATATTGCATACATACATATACTTATAAATTTCAGCTATTTTTCCTGTACCTAGGTGCACATCCATATAACTTATTTCCTCAGGATTCTTGTAAACAGAGTTTATTTTAGACAATTTTGAGTCTTTCTCACAAAATCTAGCACATGGAACTCCTTAAACATATCATGGGTGATGTGTTAGGTAGCAGCACTAGTGGATATTAAGTGTGAAGAGCTTGAATGTTGGAATTGGATACTCCTAACTGTTCTAACTAGTAGGACATAATTTTGCCAAGTTATCTAGGTGTGTAAAGTCTCACTTTTCTTGTGCATAAAATAGGAATGTTAACACTAATAATATGTACCTCACAGATTTGTGAAGGTCAATGAAATATATATAATACTATTTATACTAATGATTCAATATTATTATTATTGGTTTAATACTTTTGCTTTAGAAGAGAAATTATTATGCTAAAGACTTTTATGCTTTGTAGGTGTAACTCATGCAGTCATTGATTCAATTATACTTGCTCAGTAACTTGATTTATTCAAATAATAGATAAGTATACTAATATAATCTAGTAAGTATAATAACATACATTTTTCCTAATTGTAATATTGTTTGTTTTTTAAAGGTATCTTAGATGGTATAGAAAGTAAATATGGCAGAAAATACTCATTTTGTTACTTTTAAAACTTTTTGTGTTGAAATAATTTAGCCTGTACAGAATATGTGCAAAAATAGCATACGGTTTCCACATACATTTCATCCTCCTTACGCTAATGTTAGCATCTTATATAACTACAGTTAATTATCAAACTAGGAAGCTATTTTTGATGCAATTGTAATAACTCTACTGCCATACATATTCAGATACTACAGATTTTCCACTTCCTGCTGTTTCCATTAATGGTCCTTTTTCTTTTTTCTAATATAGTCCAGAATACCATGTTGTGTTTAGATATCATGTCTCTTTAATCTTCTCCAATTTGTGATAGTTGTTCAATCTTCCCTCAACATTCATTACCTTGCTACTCTTGAAATATAAGGTTAACTTTTAATTACTGTTTCTCAATTTGTGTTTTTTGAGGCTTTCATAGTAAGATCCAGGTTGTATATTTTTTGGTCAAGAAAACCCTAGATGTGATGGTCTCATCATATGAGTTGATACATGGTGTCTTATCTTTTCTGGTGATGTTAACCTTGATTTGGCAAATGTGTCCTTGTTTCTCCTTTGAACATTAAAAAACACTTCTCTTTGTAATATTTTGTGGGAAGGTCCTTCAAGATTATGCAGTTATTCTTTTGTCCTTCAAACTTTTGTACACTGATTTTAGCATTCATTGGTGAGTATTTTCTGTAACAGTCTAGTAGTGATCACTACATGGTGGTTTCCTATTTCCCTTATTCTTTCTTTTAGAAATTAAAATTTAGAAAAATACAATTGCTTGTTATTTAGTTATTTGTTTATCTAATTGATTGTTTATTTAAAAATGGTCTCCAAGGTGTTCATTTTATTTTCTAGGCCATTATCTAATATTCTTCTTGGTCAAATTTTTTCATCTTTGAGCATTGGGAGCTCCTTCAGTTTGTCCTCATGTCTTTTAAGAGGCTTCTATCCTTTTCTGAGCACTTCCTTTCTGTCTGGCACTGTGAGGTTTCCCAAGATCATCTTGTGTTTTTCTTGCCTCAGCCCAGGAGTCAATCATATCTTCGAGGAAGATAGTCTAATTTTTGTGACTATTGATGAATATTATTGAATTTCCTTCCAGAAAGATTGTATACCTGTTTGTTTTCACAGCTGCTAGAAACTTTACCAGTATTTTAACAACACTGTCATCTTTCCTGGTAAATATTTTACAGCACTAATCCTTTGTATCCTATTTCCAACTTTGTTTGTTATTAGTGTTTTTCTATGCAGTGGTTTGAAAAATAGTACTCAAAAGGAAATGAACAATTTGAATGAAAAATTATTAGTTCACCTTACTAGAGGTATTATTGAAATGCTGGATAAGACAATTACTAACTTCCCTCGTGCATATCTGTCTCCTAATACAGTGCCTTCACTCTAGCCCACCTTTACGTATCCTCAGTGTTAGGTAAATGGCAGCAACACAGTACACGAACACAGCCAGCCTGAGTTTGGGGATTCCCAGCAGGGCCTCTTGGAGTAACTCCAAAGGAGAGTCTAGAGTTTATTGGTCTGAGTTTTTACTGAGAGCGAGGAGAGGGGGCTGGCAGGACTCAGGTGGATGTGAGGCAAGGGGAAGCGTGAGGTTGGGGGAGCGAGAATAGTTGAGTAGAAACAGCTGTGTGACAACATGGCTGCCATACAAGGGCTGATTTGTCGTGCCTAATAAAGCTGGGTGAGGTGGCAACAGCTTGTAAGATCTGGGCTGTGATTGTTCCCAGAGCTCAGGAAATTGGGTCAGCCTCTCTGGCAACATGGGGGGCAAATGGAAGTCAGACCTATCACTCACTAGATACCATTTTTTTTTTTTCATTTATTTATTTTTCTGGTACTGGGAATTGAACTCAGTACCTTGAGTTTGCCAAGCAGGTGCTATGCCTCTGAGCTATATCTCCAACCCTGGGTACCATTTTGGCCATGAAAAGTTTTATCCTTCTTTATTGTTTATATATTTTTCAGTTAATATGTTACCTTTTTTGCACACGCTTTCTGCATGTAGTTACTACATTTCTCATGGGGTGTTAGCACATGTACATAGCAGATTTTAGTTCTTGTGTGCACTTACTCCCCCCACCTCCATCTCCCGGCCCCTTCCCTTTTGCAAAAGGTCTAGCTCCCTGTTTCCTATTATCCATCTTTTATTTTTCTCTTTAATTATTTATTCAACCTTCTTTAATCAATAAATGAAACGATTATTATACTCCTAAAAGTCAGACACTCTTAAAGCCCATTTAGAATAAAACTGAGAGAATCTTAGTTAACAAATTATTTCAATGCCTTACCCTTTTCCTCAGCATTATTATCTCTTAGTTTATTATACACCCTCATTTTTTGTTGTATTGAAATGATTTTTATGTATAGTATTTTTAGCTAGATCATTCGGCTGAAGAGACTGGCATTCATATTTGAATTGGGGTCATCACAATCATGTTAAGAAGTGCCCAAAATCCCTAAGAGGTAACAAATTTGACAAATGTGAACCTACTAGACCTCTGTATATGTTGTTAGTTAAATACGACATGATGATTTCAACCCTGCTCATAATGCTGTAATCTTTTATATTTATGTGGCTTGAACAAAATAACTAGTTCTTAAGCACTGACTTTAGGATTAACCCACTTTAAATGGAGTAATTTAGTAACAGCTGTACAATGGCAATTGTTTACCTTATGGTATGGCATTATGAATATGATAGTACTTTCTATCTCAGTCCTTACTATAAATACCATCTCAAATGGTTATTATAAAATCTAAATAAAATCAGTCCTCTTGACCTGACATTAGGAGTTGTTTTGATAGCAGTGCTAGTCAATAAAGGGAACTGGTATCTCAAGTTTATATAATATGATGTAATATAATGTAATGTAATCTAGCTAAATCTTTATGAGGACAAGTAATTGTTGAATTTATCCAATTTATTCATGAAAAAAATTCATAAAGTTATCTCAATAATTCAGGAAATTCTAAGCATATGATATTTGTTTAAAGCATATTGCTCTATCCTTAAACATGCCTTTACCTTTCACAAAGTTAATTTTGTAACTTATAATTTCACCTATTCCCTTATATTTTGCTGTTCTATTTATTTCCATGTACTTAAATGTCATCAACTCTCTTAGAAATGTAATTCAGTATTTCTATTCTTTCTTATGTGTGTCAACAGATTAGCCATATCTTTGAAGATGACTTGCTTGTCTGTTATAGGACAGAAAAGTGTAATATGTATCTTTGATTCCTAGGATAGTGAAGTGTATCAATGTAAAGATATATAGTTAGTTAGGGAGCCCTTTTGATTTCAAATAGACCAAATATTTTAGATTGAATTGTACCACTTAACTTTCATGATTGAATTGAAACCTTTGGCATCAGAATTGGCTTTTCTTGGAAAACTGTACTTTCCTGATGTTTTCTTTGGTTCAGAATATATCTAGAAGTGAAAAGGAAATCTTAAAAGTTAATTAAATCTCATATTGTTTCATAAAATAATGATTTTGTTATTATATTTCAATGATTTATAAATATTTATATTAAAAGTACTTGCATACTTAGAAACAAAGCTCTAAAAATGAGTGCTAAAATGCAATTGAAATTTAGGACAAGCATTACTATATAAACAGTTATGTATGGTCTTAATGAATTTGAGTTTTGAGTTCATTCATTTATGTTAACTACCTTTATGGTAATTTTCTATGGAGCAAGAATAGATGGGGTAAAGTAGTAGCTCTACTGTCCTGAAGAAATGCAGTAGTCAAGGTAGCATGGGCAAGACCCTCAGTTAGATCCCCAGATCTGAAAAAATAGTGCAGTAGGATTTCAGCCAACTTAAGGAGCTATAGTGAAGTTCTTATCATTGAAAATTAAGGTACAAAATTAATTCATTGCAAATTAAGGTACAAAAGACATTCGACACTGCTTTGATCATAATATCTTTGTTCAGATGATTCATCATTAAAGGGAGAATAAGATCTGCACAAATAAATAAGACTCAACCTTAACTTAGATTTTCTTTTTGAGTCAGTTGTTTCAGCCTCTGTTTCTTCTACCTTTTGCTAAGGTTATTACAGAGAAGGTAAGAGTCTCTGCTTCAAGGTTTTTGTTTCCTTCAGCTTGCATTGGATTATTAACACTCTTGAGTTATGAAATCATCTGCTGGAAATCATATCTTAGTCTACTCATTTTTATAGATCTGTATTTTATACAAAACTCCCTTTAATATTTGTAGGTATTCTAAACCTGGTGGAAATGAAAGAGCATGAGGAAAAGGTAAACTAAATTAATATCTTTTATTAATACACCTGACCATTCTATGAATTAATTCATGTTTCTTTCAAATTTTGATAGATGCTTACATTTCTACTGAATTTCCTTTTGCAGTATGTGCTGGTGAGCTTTAAAATGATTACAAATCAACCAGTTAGAGGAAAGCAGAAGTCAAAAGCTTTTTATTTATTATGGCTATTATTAATAATAATTAACATTTCAAAAACATTTGAGAAGTTAATGTTTGAAAGATCAATCATTTATTGAATATAGGGGCTGGGGATTTAGCTCAGTGGCAAAGCACCTGCCTGGCAAGCGCAAAGTCATGAGTTCAATTCCTGGTACTGGAAGAAAAACGAAAAACAAACGAACAAAAAACCCAAACCATTTATTGAATATAAATTCAGAATGAATTTATATTTTCTTTAATTTGAAAATTACTTTGAATTATGTATTCCATTACATATTTAGTGCCTTTTGCTATTTTTATTCATTTTGACTGACAATTATTTGAAGTGTGGGGTATATACTTCTTATGAAAATGTACAACCAAATGTAAGTTGCTGTTAAAAACTATATTTTCACATAGGAAAGCTATGTATTTCACATATAGTAAAAGAACACTTGTTTCATATATAATGAAACAGTTTATCAGGTTGAGGTCAAGATACTGGCTGATAACTGCATCTGATTCTTGTATCTGTGACTGATATGGTCTGTGTAAGGTAAGACATTGGAATATTTTCCATTTAAGATATTTTCCTGTTTTTTTGTTATCTACAATTTTTTTTATAATGAAGTCACTTAAAAACATGCTTATTCATTGCAAATTAAGGTGAATTGATTCAGACTATCTACTTTCTAACACAGTAAACTGAAGGATTTAGGGTGGTATGCATGTTTGTTATGACTGTACAAATGTGCTTGTCTATCTCCTTACCTTTTTAATGTCTTAAGTTTACATATACTATATAAAGACAGTCTCTTTTTTTGCTTCTGGTCTCTTATCTTTCTATTCACAACTCTTATTTAGACATTTATTTGTGTGTAAATGAAAGTGAGATAAGCACGTCCAGATTGTTTAGATATCTATTAATATCAAAGATTGAATACGAGATTTGTTTTTTGCAAGTTTTGAGACTCAGCCAACATTTTGATGTGCTCACACCCATAATTAAATATTCCTTATTTGAGCTAGGCAATTAATATCCTTTACAATGTTTATGACCATACCATTTGTTCTGGGGGATATCTTTCAGATAAACTTCTGTTTCAAACTTCCAGAAGTTCTGATGGAAATTTTCATCCCTACTCAGTATTCTTAAAAAAACACAACTGAAACAAAGTTAACTTTAGTTATTTAAATTTTTTCATTTTTATTAGTACATATTTGCAGTACATGGGGAGTTGGTACATGTATATTACACATTATAGTTCTTTTTTCATCTCCTTCCCTTTGTGTCCCTCAACTTCTGTCGATCTCTAGCCCATTCCCTTTTGTAAAAGATCTATCTTTCTGTTTCCAATGATCTCTTTTATTTTGTTCTTTTATTTATTTACTTATACTTTGGTTTTCTCATATAAGAGAAACCTTGTGGTATTTAAGCTTGTGTGATTTATTTCATGGAGCAGATGGTCTCAAGGTGCATCCACTTCACTACAAATGACTCAAGTTTATCCTTCTTTCTGGTAGAGCAGTTCTCCATTGTGTATAATGCTATATTTTCTTTTCCCTTTCACCTGTTGATGGGCATATAGGTTGCTTCCAAGACTGAGCTATTATGAATTGTGATGCTATAAAAATGGGAATGTATGTAACACTGCAATATGATGTCTTTAGGTCTTTTGGTAAGATACTTAGAAGCAGAATAGTTGTGTTGAGTGGAAATTCTGCTTTTATTTTATTTTATTTGTCTTCTTGAGACACTAGGTAGTTCAGGCTGGCCTTGAACTCACTTTGTAGCTGAGGCTGGCCTTGAACTCACAGCAACTGTCTTGCCTCAGCCTCCCAAGTGCTAGGATTACAGGCTTGAGCCACCATGCCTGGCTTGGTTTTAGTTTATTGAGGGATTTCCATATTGATTTCTATAGTAGTTCTACCAGCTTGCATTCCCACCAACAATGTAGAAGGATTCCTTTTCCCTATTTATTGTTTGATTTCTCTAATGGAATCTCAGTGTTGTTATGAAATTTATTTAAAAAATTTGGAAACTTTGAACTATAATTTGACATTACAGTAAGGTTACAGTAAATCAAGAAGGAACAGATCTTAATCTACATTATACTTAATAGAATGGTGAAGCATGAATGTGTTAGAAACCCTTTGATTTTGGAAGTAATATTTAATAATCAGAAGCAGTAGAGAATTGGAAGGTACTTTTACCCCTAAAGAATGTTTATACTATATTAACCTATAAATTTTCTTTGAAAAAGGAATAGAAGTAATTATCAGGCCCGGTGTAAACATCTCATTTTATTTATTGGCATCCTTGTGTCGGAAAGATTTAGGAAATTTTAATAATTTTTTTCTCTCAGTTTTATATGCTGCAATGGAACTATGGGCTTTCATGGAAAGTTTATTAAAAATTCCAGACATATGAGTAATATTTTTCGTGCTACATAACTTTGTATGTTAATATTTCTCCCCACAATTAATATAGTCAGTGATATATATCAGGGAGATAGCATATAATTTTTATTAACCTCACCCTGATTTTCACTTCAAACTTTTATAAGTGAATTAGTGATTGTTTTGCATTGATCTGACTTTCTAATTTTATATTTCTTTCTCAAAAGCCATTATAATTGTTTTATGTTACATGAACAAAGACACAAATGTTCACCTTTATTTACTTTGGGTAAGGCTTACAGAAGAAAATGTAATTATATTATTTGTACTCTCATATTTAAAAAAACTAAGATTAAAAAGTGAAATATTCACAAGGAATTTAGTGGTAGCTGAACAGTCAAACTGAAAAGCAAGGAAAATAATTTTACATGAATTCAAGAGCTAGTTAAAATAATAAGCAATGAACATTCATTGAATGCTGAGGGTGTGTTTGGAAACTTTATCTTAATTCTTATTTGCCTTTATTGACCTATGTTGTATTAAAACCTCTCCTTAATATTGGTAAGCATTACTCTTGGATGGGAGAAAGGAAACAACTCAGGGAAAAGGTGATAGTATAGTTTAGTACAGATAACTCATATTAATGCATACAATGATTTCAGTTTCAATTAAATTATGCTTGGAAAAAACTTTGACAAAATCTTAAAATTTTGAGTTTAATAGTGAAATTTATGCAAAATTAATTGTTATACTAAAGTTTTATTGTTTGTAGTATAGTGGCTTTTTCGTTGGTGGAAGCCCATGTTTTGTGATCTATTTATAAGGAAGCTAATTAAGTTACACTAATCTTCCATAGGAACTAGGTCCAGAATCAGGCTAGAGATGTATAAAAATAAAGTTATAGTTCATAATGAAAACTTAGAATGCCTTTTGTGTAGACTCTTTGGTTTAATACCTTTAAAACTAGCTAGGTTTCTTTGTGATCTTCAATTTGAACAGTTGAGATTTGCTTGATAAGGCCTTTAAACAAATTGATGTTTAGGATGCTAAAAATAAAACAATACAAAATTTTTTCTCTAACTTGTTCTTACCAGTTTGAACTATGCATCAGAAATGAATGGAAAACATTTAGATGCTGTCAAGCAGAAAACACCAGGCTAAATTAATAATTTTCACACTATTATTTTAGATGGTGTGGAAATCTTTATTCTTATACATTAGGGCTCAATTTAATAACCCATTAACTGATTTAAAAGTTGTGTATGTGAATGAAAGAGATTTGAAGGTATGTTTTTAAGTGCCTAAATAAGGAAGTATATATTGTAATCAGCACTGCTAATAATGATTTAAAACTTTAGCAAATGATTTATCCTTTGTACATTAAATTAATTGCTGTAAAATTAGACATAACTGATGCCACAGATATTTTAATTTTTGATTTACTGTATGATATTGACAAATGCTCATGGAAAACTTAGTTACTGTGATATTAAAAATATTTCATATTTGTTAAAATCCTCCCATTAAGCTAATTTTATATGTATTATTTCTGGAATTTTCATTATCTTAGGTAGCAAGAATTTTATGACAGCATAATTTATAACATTTTCCTCATTTATTCATAGTTCTAAAATAGAAACTATTCTTGCAGCAGTGACATATCTTTTATGCTAAGAGATTTTAGAGAAAGTATTTAAAAATCAACCTTTTCTTTCCCTGGAATGATTATACAGGATCTTCCTAATTACAGATTGTTAACAAAATCTGTTGTGGTTGCTCTCTCATTTGGAGAAATCAAATTACCCTAATTTAACTTTGAATCTAGGTAGTTCCTCAGATGTTCTTGTAACCACATAGGTAATAACATTTACATGCTTATCATGTTTAATAGTTTTGTAATTCCACAAATAATTGAGCACATTAATTTTAGATGTCTCAGCTTGTCAGAGTGACTGTGAAGGAACCTATTTATTTTGATGCTTGAATTAGATGAAGAGATAAAGCACAAAGAATCTGAAATGTTAATTATAATCAACATGAAATATTTAAGTCAATGTACAGTCCTCATTGTTATTCATTTTTATTCACATAATAGTAATGATAGATGTAACTTTTTGATGTTATGTTTGAGGAGTGTTTTAGAATATTTAATGCAAAATTAATAACTGTGGAAACACGCATAGTATAGAGTGCTTATTTATCTTTTGTGTTCTTGTTAGATAGGAAATAGGTTGACTGAGCTAAAAATAAAAAGTATTAGCATGATATTATTGAAATTTATTCATATAATAATTCTCTTTTGAATTGTTTTCAGTATAGATTTATTTTCTTAAAAATTTGAGTATTGATAATTTATTGTTCTGGATTTTGTCTATTTTGTATAGTCTCTCTATGATCCATATGTCATAATCCAAGCAAATTAGATGAGAGAAGTGAGTTTAGTTTCATGAATCACTTCTTTAGTAACAGTACTTTCTGCAAAGCGATGACGGCAACTCTGTGAAATAATGTAATGGCTGTTTTTAAAAGCTCTTCCAAAGTTCTTTTAGTATAATATATACGCATTTTTCAAAATATTACCATATTTGTAATCTCATTTCTACCTCTGTTACTCTGTATGTCTGTGAAGTAAATAGGGCAGGCAGCAATATATTTCAGAAAAAATTATAAAGAAATTCCATCCAATGGGTTATGTGACCTGACCCTGATGCAATAAGCTAATGGCACAACCAGGGCCAGAACACAGATGTCCTGCATCTTAATTTTGTCTACTTTTTTTGTTAGTTGGAAATGGTAAAATTCTCCGATTTTCTCAGTTGAGGGTAAAATGGGTATCTTCTGTGATCACTTACTCATTCAGTTACTCATCATCAAGTATTTATTGAAAACATGCAGTATATACTATTGAGTGGTAAGGATTTAGCTAAGCTGCTTTTAATTTCTCTTATAAGCTTTGCGCCTCCAAGTGAAGAGCTTTGAAGGGATTAGTCTGATATTAATTGAAGTATTGTTTCTCAGACTCTAATAATTGCTAAATATGACCAAAATATTCTTTAAAAATAAGAAATTCCTAATACTTAAAAAGAAATATACAGGTAATTTACCTGTAGAAAGTTTTAAGGTTAAGATTTCAGTTGGTAACTCTCCACAGAATTAATCATGGTTATCACTTTGATGAGTATGGTTCCAGATCTGGCATATTCCCACAGACAATACACGCTGTTGGTGCTCCTAAAAATAGACTGTATTGCTACTTTTTCAAAGTGTTTTTGAAATCCACACATACTGATTGATATACTCCATTGTTTGTGTGTTGCATATTCCATAGTCATTCCACAATCTATAACTTTTTCCTTACTAATGGGCATTTAGGTAAGTTGTTTCCAGTTTTCTCTTTTGTAAATATCACCTCAATGAAAAATTTATGTATTTTCTCTGTAGTGGACAACTGAGATACCTAGTCACCTTAGAATTTTTTACAAGATGTTGAGAAAGCTAATTTAAAGATTGCTGATCTAATATCTATGTAATCTTCAAGTTTTTTATTACTCCATGCATTTGCCCAAATGTGGTATCATAAAAACTTGTTTTTGTCAATTGAAATTGAATGAGAGAAAGAATGTGATTATTTTAAAACTGCTTGCTAGAAAATATTTCAAATATTTCCAAGTGTATTGGTCATCTCTTCTTTTGTGAATTGCCTATGCATAGTTTTGTCATTCTTCTAGTCTTATGAACTTCCTACAGAGTCTGATTTTTCTGTTAATTATACTGTGCTTTTATTTTGCCTGTTTATTTGTGGTGTCCTATAGAAATTTTTTATTGTGAATTAGTCAAATTTATCAAT
>NW_004955449.1:12113611-12134147 GCF_000276665.1 Chinchilla lanigera | reverse complement strand
TATTTCTTTTTCCCTTCCTTGTTTTCTCCTTTCCCCCATCTTACTTTCTCTTTAATTTTATTTTTGTTTGTTTTTTTCCGGTACCGGGAATCGAACTCAGGACCTTGCGGTTGCCAGGCAGGCGCTGTGCCTCTGAGCTAAATCCTCAGCCCTTTTCTCTTTCATTTTGAACAGTTTCTTCCCATTTCACAATACCTTCC
The DNA here is from genome assembly GCF_000276665.1 of Chinchilla lanigera. Taxonomy (NCBI): domain Eukaryota; kingdom Metazoa; phylum Chordata; class Mammalia; order Rodentia; family Chinchillidae; genus Chinchilla; species Chinchilla lanigera. The sequence continues at coordinate 12,133,947 of NW_004955449.1, read as the reverse complement.
CTATGTTTTGGATCTTATTTACTCTTTCCCTTCTTCCATGAGGGAGACATTACGATGTTTACACATGTGAGTCTGATTTATTTCACTTATGAGTATGCTCTCAAATTGCATCCATTTACCTATAAAAGTCTCAAGTTTATCTTTCTTTATGGCAGAGCTATACTGTATTGTATAAAACGACCACTTTTTTTTTTTATCCATTCCTTGGTTCATGGGCATTTGTGGTGTTTCCAAGATTTAGATATTACACGTTGTGTTGCTATAAACATGAGTGCACATATATTGCTTGGTATGATGTTTTTAATTCTTCTGGGAAAATATCAGAAGGAGAATGGCTGGGTTGAGTGGAACCTCTAATTCTACTTTTTGAGGAATCTCCACGCTGATTTCCATAGTGGTTGTACCAGTCTACACTCTTACCAATGGTGGAAAAAAGTTCCCTTTCCGCCACAGCCCTGCCAGCATTTGTTATTTGATTTCTTGATGGTAGTGAGAAGGAATTTCACTCAGTGTTATTGTAGTTTGCATTTCTAAAATGACCAATGGTGCTGAATATTTTTTCATTATATGTGATATGATTATAGCATTTATGGTAGATAGGATAAATTTGTTAAAGCTGTTTCTATTAGTTGAAAATTATTAACATACGGAGAAAATAAGATCTTTCTCTTATCTCTTTCTATGAAATTAAAGAGATAGCTTAAAAACTAAAATGGAAAATTATATACACATAGGGCCAAGATCAATCTTTAGGGCAGTGATATTAAATTACACAGTGATTTAAATATTAATAACATGGCTTTTTTTCTATTTATGGTGAACTCATGTCATATTTATTTCTTTTAACTGTAGGCAATGTGTGGCTTTTAGATGCTAAGTGATTTTTTAATGTAGAAGATAGTCTCTCATGACAAATGTGCAGTTTTGGTTATTATCTTGCAAAGATTTATTGTTCTTAGTATATAGTTTCTTCTTTTTCATTTTGAAAGCCTTTTTAGGTTTCTTGAATCTATGATTTGATGCTTTTCACAAGCTCTGGGAAATCCTTAGCAATTATCTTTTAAAATATTTCTTTAATTTTTATTTTCTGAGCCAGAGCTTCAACTCAATGTAGTTAAACTTTAACATATTTGCATATTATCCAGTCTGCTGTGTTTTCTATGAATTTATTCTCCATCTTTTTTTTCCAGATAATTTCTTTTGACTAATTCTTCATCCATATGGTCTGAATTTATGATAGATTTTTCTTCTATATTTCTAGTGGATTTTTTATGGAATCTACTGTGTTACTTTTTATAAGTTTTAATTCCTTGCTGAAAATTTTAAGTTTGTCTCTTACTTTCACAATTGTAGCAAGCAAGCACAGGTTATATCTTTTAAAAAATATGCTGTCTCTGATAATTCTTCCACATGACAATCTGGTAGGTCCATTTCTATTTACTGTTATTTATAGTGGGTCTTATACTGTATATGTTATAGCTTTAAACAGCCTTGATATGGTTAGGTTAGATCATGTGTTCAATAATATCTTTATAAAATTATTCACAAAAATAATTTAAGGTTTCATTTTTTTGGGTGTGTGTATGGTACACAGGATTGAAGCCATGGCCTCACACATGGTAGATTTTAGTCTAATTTCAATGTTTGAGATTTTACATCATTTAAATAATTGAGTACATGGCAGAAGTCAGTGTGAAGGCTATCTTACTTTCAGTTTATTCCTCTATGAAGGCACGGTGTTGTAATGTCAATCACCACCCTATGTCTCCAGATTTTCCTCTATTGCTGTACCCCAAGTGGCTGTGTCAAAAGTGTTTTGCCTCGCTGTGAATTGGGAAGAAATTGTTCAAAAGAAAGACAAACTGTAATGGGGAAAGAGGGAATGAAGAAAGGAAAAAAGGAAAAAATGCATGTATATACAAGATAGTTAAGATTGTTCCACAGTTAGTTTCTCTTAGTTCATTACAAAGAAAGTTTTGTGCTAATATTGTATAGAGAAAATATCATGCCTATATCTTCTACTCTGAATAACTACTAGAAAGACAGTACACAGTATATGAACTATTGTAACTATCCTAAGAACTTGTTTTGAAACTTGATTTCATTGTTAAGTTTATCTTTTTCTAAAAGGAAAGAACTGGGATGGGAGAAAGGAGAAAAGAAGGAAGGGAATATATATTTATATATACACACACACACTCACACTATACACACACACACACACACACACCAGATAGCTATGATAATTGTACTACTAATTACTATTGCTTTATTGAAAGGAACAATTCATGCTTAATTGTTTCATTAATCTTGCATACCTATATCTGGAAATCTGAGCATCTACTTTCAAGATAACAATAAGATAACAACCATTGTTAATTTTCTGTCATCTTGTTTTGAAATTCTGTATAACTTTTATTGTTTTGTTTTTGTTTTTTTCTCTTTAAAATAAAATTTAAAAAACAGAGTATTTAGCCTCTAAAACAGATCACGTCAGCCTAATGCGTCGAGTGGCATTGAATACAGCACTCACCTGTTTGGCTTCCCCTGTAATCCATGAACTGTCTCATAAGCTATGCTATGTGTTTAAAAAGATGTTATTTACAGTTCACGCACGTTAAGGATTTTAATGTTGATCTAAATTTCTCAGTTCATCATTACCAAAAGTGCAAGTCCCTCTATCGTGCCAGTTTATATTGAAATTAAAATATATATCTAGGTGGTAGTACTGAAGTTTTTCTATGTTAAAATTAAAAATAAGTCTTGATGTCTATTTTTGTTAGTTCAAGTTTGGATCTATTCTTTCTGAGAAAGTTTCAGAGTGAATGACTACATGAAAATTAAATTTAACATGCATTCATATTTTCTGTAAATTATACACTTTAAATAAAAACAATGAGTACATGAATGGCTATGTGGTTCAATTAGAAGTACAATTTATAATACACACTTATAATGTGAAGTATATTTGAAATTTCCTTTCTTCTAAAACTTTTTTCTTTGGTATCAGGAATCAAACTCAGGGCCTTGTGTTTTCCAGGCAGGCGCTTGTGCCATAGGGCTATACCCGTGGTTTCCTCTGAAACTTTTAATAGATGAATAATGTTATATCAGTAAATAGCATTACAGTTGTTAGATTATATCTAGTAAGAATAAAAATGTCATTTCTTTCCTAAGGTGTTCAGCATGAATTTTCACCTTCCATTTGACAGCAATCATCCATGTGCCTTGTAACTGTAATGTCAAGTCATAGTGAGCTCCTATAAAAAGATGTTTTTAGTTATACATTTAAATGTGGTTTTATGTTATGATACTTTATAATTTTTATAGGTAGAGCAACAATAGTTAAGGGAGAAGGAAATACACTTTTAGTCGGTACTTAGGAGTTCCTGTTTATTAGATTTGGAGGGAGAATATTTTTATCTATAACTTCAGGGGCAAGGATGTAGCTTAGTTCATAGAGTACTCGCGTAGCATGTGTGAGACCCTGGGTTCTGTCCCTAGGAACACACAGACACACACAGACACAGACACACACATGCACACACACACACACACACACACACATTAAATATAATTTCATCCTTTAGTGCCAAATGGGTTACTACATATTTAGATTTAAAGGATTTTCTATGATTATAACACTTGGCTTCAGTAGGAGTGATTTAACAAGTGATTATATGCAAGAGGGAAGTGTGAGAGTTATTTTGAGAAGGGCATCAGTATCCTTTAAATTGCCTTTGTCATGTACTTCTGTACATTGTATACCTACAATGGGGACCAATGAATAGGGAGACAAGTAAGATATACAAGGAAAAGATCAGCAAGTGATTTTAAATCAACAAAAATTTAGTAGCTATTTAGGCATCAGGGAAATACTTACCACTTTAAATGCTCTAAACTCATTTACCTTTTAATAACAATAAATTTGCCTCATTTTCTTCTTTTTTGATTTAGAAGAAATATTGAAATATTTTAATATTAAATATTAAAATATTTTAATTTTTATATTATAGGTAATGTTTCTCCTAAGTATCTATGGAGGGCTTTCAAAACCAGGCAGCACTGCAGAGAATTCTGATTCTTTCTAGGGGAAAAAAGTAGGTAATGAGTCAAGAGATTTGAAAGAGGATTCAGAAGAAAATACATACCAAATAAGAAGCAGAAATATTTAATGACAGCTCTGGATAGAGTGAGAATTAGCAAACCATATAAAGGCACAAGAAGAGTTAGAGAAATGAAGGCAGTCAGATTTGTGTATTTTTTTAGAAGATGAAAGAGAAATAGAATAATAAAGGTTAAGGAATATAGTACTGGATCTTTCAGTGACATTTTACCTGTGAAGTGCATCTACTTTTTGAGGGGCTTACAAGAGAAAAGGAAAGGGAAGGAAAGAAAAAGGAAGGAAAAGACAGGAAAAGAAAGGAAAGGAAAGGGAAGGGAAGGAAAGGAAAGGAAAGGAAAGAAAAAAGAAATGAAAAGAAAGAAACAGCATGGATTATAAATAAAGAGAATTCAATGGTAGAAGTAACTAGAAGCTTGGTTGGAGAAGATCGAACTCTGTCACTGTTAGAGAACAGCTGCAGTCAGTTACATGAGTGCTTTCTTTCTTCCTATAAAAATTTTCTGTTCTTTCTAGTTTATATCTGAAGTATTGTAGAGAAAAAAATTGTGGAAAAGGTAGAAGACTAGGAGTCTGAAGGCTAGGGGTCTACTCCTAATTCACTAATTCAATGACCAGTCAACCTCTGTATGGCCATTTTTATAACCGTGAGATGGAAATAATATTTCTACTATATTATAACATTGTTTTACAGTAAGCTGAAATATTTTAAAATGCTTTGAAAAATATATAAATCTAAGATTTATTTTGTTAAATACTTATGAGAAGCAGTATGTTATAGAATCTTTATAGACCTAAGTGTAAACACAGCACTCTTTCTCTCTTTTAATGTACTTACTTAATCGCCAGTTTGGGGTATTATTATTCATTAAATAAAGATCTAATGACTCCACCTTACAGGATTGTGAGAATTAAATTCTATATTGTATGTGAATGGTCTAATGGAGTGCCTGGCATACGGTAGGTGTTTGATAAGTTTAGTTCTGTCCTAGTATTCTAGTTTCACTATATATAGTGATACTAGTAATCTGCACCATGACCATCAGTCATTTGTGGGGTTCAGTTTCTCTTCACATTATTTATAACATCTCACCTGCACTGTGATATACTCATTTTTGTGTTTCTTGTAGCTTGTGTATCATGTACTATAGTTATTGGTGTGTTCCTAGCTACTAATAAATACTAAGCTGCTTAGGGGTGGAAAATCATCTTTTGCACATTATAGTCTTGTCTTGGTTACAACAATCTACTCTTTGTTAACTTGGCAATTAGACACATTTTTTAAAAATCAGTTTATGTTTATGTATCTTTTGCTTTATATTTACAGCTTAACATATTACCCTTTCAGGAACACACTGTCTGGCCTCTCAGGCTTTTTGAAATCTGGGTGGAAGCTTCTTTAACCTCAGAACTCTTGAATTTTGTATGTACCTAAAACCAGCACCATGTGGATGATGCCAAGGTCTACTGCTACCTGGAGCAGTAGCCAAGCTTTTTTTTCCTCTTGGCCATAGGGCTTGAGTGCCTGAATTGCTGGGCACTCTGAATCTAATTTTGAGGAACACATTTTTTATGGTGCCACCATTTTGGAACCTGGTATGGCTGCTGCCACCATTTTGGAACATGGAGCTTTTTGGCTTTTTTTTAAGGCAAAGTTTTTTACCTTTATAATTTTGAGGCTGTAAAGAGTGTAGCCTTGCTGCTTGTGATTTCTTTTGACCATCTTTTTTATTTCTTTGTGTTTTTTTTTTTTTAGCAGTGAGGATCTCTTTAGCCATATCTTTGCAGTCTACAGCTTTACAGGAGCTTTCTTTTCTTGGCCAAACTTATAACATTTTAAATTTTCCTGTTGGACTCTTTGCTCTTGATTTTTAATATAAACCTGGCTAAAAGCCTCCAACAATAGACATGCCAATTCTTCAACATTTGACTGCCTTGAAATTTTTTTTACAAGATTAATCAGTCTGCTGCTGCCCTTAATCTCAGTCTTAGGCAAAGTTTCTGGACATGAACAAAATGTAGACAAACTTTCTGCCAAGCCATAACACATATCATCTGGAGTCCAGCACCCATGGCAGTCCTTCTTCCCAGCAGAAACTTCCTGAACCCGGTCTTTACCAGCAGGATTTTTATCAGCTTTCTGGCCTTTTGAGCTCTGACCAGAGTCTCCCAAACAGAACACCTGAAGGTGTTCTAGCTCTACTCTTTTAGGCAACATTTCCAAACCTTTATGAGCTCTTTTTACAAGCCATTTTTAAAGGCTTGTGAACCACGTAGTCAGGTATAGTCACAGCAATGACCCCAATCCTGGTACCAAATTCTGTCTTGGTTACTTTTCTCTCATTGCTGAGACAAAATACCCAACACCCAAAATTAAGGAAGGAAAGGTTTATTTAGCTTATAGTTTATGGAGGTTTCAGTCCATACTTGGCTGGCTCTGAGGCAGAGTGGCACAAGTCTCCATCATGTATAAGTCACAGGCAGCCAATAAATGTTCATTATATTAGAAAAGTCATCAACTATGTTGAGAATGAAGTTTCTGTGTTGGTAATATTTTCAGTGTCACTCTAAAGAGTGCTTAAGATCTTTATTATATAATAAATGGTCAGAAATTTAAGAATTTATTTTTCTTCATGTAATTTTTGATTTTGTCTTCACATAGATATTTGTAACCATATATTCAGTTGAGTAGATGGTGGGTATCTTTGTAATACTGATGCTTTAGATCACTCATTTCTAAACCCTCTTTTAAAAGGCTTACTTGACTAGTACAGGCCTTCCCAGAATATTTTCTTTTGATCAATATTAATTAGGAACCTTATTTGCACTACAAAATCTTTTCATCTTTGGCATATAACAACATAATCATGGGACCTGCTTCCTGTCACTTTTTCCATATTCTCTGGCAAGATGCAAATTACTGGTCCTGTCCACACTCAGGAGAGAGGATTATCTAAAGATGTGAATACCAGGGGTAGGAATCTTGAGGTGTCATCCTAGAATTCTGCTTACATTACTGATATAATATTTTTGTGTCCAATTTTAAGTACAAGAAATTCTTCCTTGAGATTGTATTGAAATTTGTTTTTAGAATCATTTAAATGGAATCTTCTTCCTTTTAACTTCAGCATAAACCTCAACATGGAAGAAAAATATCTTAAAATTCAGATGACTAAAAATAAAACAAATGGTAGTGTTTAATAAGTTCATGGCTTTTTGGTTTCCTTGATAGGGAATAGAAGATAAGAGTTCTTGTAAAGTTCTTGGTTCTGTCCTCTTGAAACTTACATTTTCATTTAGTATCCTTTGATCATTTCCACTAACCCATTAATCTATATAGCTAATATGCATTTATAAAAAAATTAATTCTTGTGAATTTAATGGATAATAATTATTAAATGGATATTAATCAATATTAATAATATCCATTAAATTATTAATAAACAATCAATATTATGATTATTAATATAAACAATAATTATTAATAATTAATAAATGAAAAATTAATTCTTGTGAATTTAATGGATGATAATTTCCATTGAACTAAATCAGCAAAGTAGAAAGGGAACTGCATTTTCATATACTGTATAATAATTTTACTTACACTTTATTTGTGATTATAAATCCTCCCAGCAGAAGACATTGGGACACTTACAATATTTTTTTATGTATGTGTTTAAGAAAATGGTTTCATATTTCTTTTTAAATAAGTATTTAAAAATTGAATTTGAAAAGAAAACCATGTGACCACACAGAAACTTCTATAGGAATGTTCATAGTCATTTTTCATAATAGACAAAAATGGAAAAAAACAAATGCCCATTATCCGATGAATAGCTATATAAAATGTAGGATATCTGTACAATGAGATATTATTTGACAATAAAAATGAACCTAGTAGTGACTCATGCTCAATATGAATGAACTTCAAAAGCATTAAGCTAATTGAAAGAAGCTAGTCACAAAAGACTATTGTTTGATTCATTTATGTGAAATGTTCAGTAATCATTTATCTAATGACAAATCTATGGGGATAGAAAGTAGACTAGTGGTTGTTTATCATGGAGAAGTGCAGAAGGATGCTAGATGAAGGGAAGTGCTAATGGACATGAGACTTATTTTAGGTGTGATGAAAATTCTCTACAGTCAGTTGTGATGATTGCACAATCCTGTGACCATAGTAATGATATATAAACTATATCAACACCATTGCTAAGGTATATGGATATAAATGGTGTTCTACCATTTAGATACAATCAAATTATTTTCATTCTTTATTGACTTTGTTCTGAGTCTTTTCATTGTTAACATTTTCCATTTCCTAGTGCATGAATATCCAAACTTGAAAAACTTAATTTATACTGATGAATTTGGATTAATAACCAGTGTAAGTATAATGAGACCATTATTGTTGTCTAAGAGTTGTATCATATTTGATCAAAAGCAGCATACAATTTTCTTGGTTGTAACGTATATGATAAAAGTACAATGTTCATTAAATCTTGTGTCTCTTTTTAATTGAATTAAATTTAGATATAAGCTCTAGTACTATGAATAAAATTTTAGGAACACCCAGATTATATCACTATAAAACTATAGTCTTATTAACTTTAAATTTGTTTCATATTTTTTTCCTACTGCTGCTTATTAGGGTTTTTCAATTTAATTTGTTTCTTTTCTAGTGTACTATTAACAACATAAAAAGACAAGAACGTTCAGTGGCAATGAATAGGAATCTTTCTTTTGATTATTTTGAAGGTAGGAATCGTTAGGACAGTGCGAGACTTTGTTTCTGCTTAAAAACACTTTATGGACTTTTACTGTATGAAATTTTTTTACCGTATGTTTCTCTGAAAATGTCCTGCTTTCCCTTTCGGCATTGTTTGCTTATGGATCTCTGGGGAATTCATTCATACTTTTAGGCTCTCTATTTTCTGGTCTCACTCCCATTTTCAGAAATGACACAAACTACGTAGTTAGCATGATTTGTCCACAAATGGGGTAAGCAATAAAAGTGTTGAAACATTTCAGCAACAAATTATGGTTATTCGTTATAAATGAATATTTAATACATTAAGATAACTTACTTCAGGCAATGAAATTTTAGTTAAATTTGTAATATTCATAAAATAATCATGGGACCTCATATCTGATAATTTTTAAAAGTAAAAAAAAATAGTTCTAAGAAATAATGCTTTATGGAGACAGTCTATTCATTAATAATCATTTTAAAAATAAATAATAAGCTGGCTCTGTAAATTCCTTAATCTTTTTTGTAATACTGTGACCTAATATGAGTGGGTTAAATGGATTTATACTTCCTTCAAATCCTAAATAATTGTTAAAGAGACCATAAGGAATAATCCAGACTCTTTCCTATCTATGGGTAGATTATTTTAAATTGTTTTATATACTATTTTTTACTGTAAAAAGGTATTAAGTATCCATTAAAAGGAAAAACTCTCCAAAATAACCATACTTCTTTATTTACTGCTTTGAGAGACAAATATAATTTCCTTAAAATTATAATTTTTAATAATTAGGTTATATTTAAAGAGTTTTCTCTCTAGGCCTTGAGTTATCAATATTTTGAAGTTCTTTTCTTTTTCTGACCCAGGCATTGAACCAACAAATATGTCCTTACTAACAGGGTCTCTGTTTGTTAATATGTTTTAATTCTTTTATCTTTAAAATAAATAAATAAATAAATAAATAAACTGATAGAACATTGCTATTTCTGTATGTGCTAAACAAGGATTCTTGGAAGTTCCTGTTGCTTTCTGAAATACTTAATAAAAGTATAAGTAGTTGATATTATTGTTAGTTTGGCAACCTGTTCCACTTTAAGTTCCAATTGAGAAGAAAGGTAGATGTACACCTGACAGTTATGGAAGGGTGTGTGTCCCACCTGCTCACCTGCTTAGGCTTGGGTGAGCTCCACTATGTAATGTGGTAAATTGCTCTTGTAAATTAGATGAGAGATTATGATTAGCTACTGTACACACTACTTTAGCTGGGTCAGTCGTTCCTAAGGGGAAGCAGGATACACTCTTTGAATATATAATCACATTGTTTGTATTGTATAGTATTTCTAAGTTGGAGCAGTAATAAAAGTTTGTTTTATCTGTGTATTATTTTTTGTTTCGTATCCTGAGCTGTTTGTGAAACAATATAAACTTATCAAATTATTGCTATACTATTTTTTAAACAGCAGCTGTTCTGATAAGTGGCCTTAATATCTAATATAGAATAGTGGAGTCTATGTATTTCATATGCATGAGTGTTGTTTAATTGATATTTATAACATCTGTTTTACAAGTACCAAAATGTTTCTGAGACAAATGAATATTATTTTACAGATTATTTCTCAGTTATATTTGCTTTATTATAGTAGTGAAATTTTTATTTAGGAAATATTTGTAATAGTGGATATGGTCTACTAGACAGAGGAAAACTGGGTATGTTCAGTTCTGGGATTCTAACCCTGATTCTTCTATTTTGATCATACTTGTAATATTTTTTTTAATAAAATGGATGATAGTTTTTGATAGCTCTATGACAATGTCTCAAAAGTTAGTATGAATCAGGTAGATGCTATGCCACTGAGCTATGTTCCTGTCCCTGAATCAAGGAATAGAATAGGTTAGCTTTTTGTACCAGGCCATCTTTGAACGAGTACCTGAAAACCACTTTGGTTAATAAGTATGCAGAACAGCATTTTTGTTTACACATTGGTAGATTGTAGAATATTGACACAATGTTAAAACGAACGTTTGATATTTAGTGAGTAAGCTAAAGAGAAGCACTTTTAGAATTTGCAACCAGAGAATGATCCATGTGGGAACTATTATGGATTCAGTACGGTGGTTTCTTGTAAATAAGCTCCTCTGGTATGTTTAGAGAGGATGGTATTCATTGCTAGACCAAATCATATCACTTAGAAAATAGGTTTTTCCTATAATATTACCTTTCTTTAAAAAAGTACCATGATAGCTAGACTAGGAAGGATGTATGTTAATCAGCTTTGTGTTGTTGGACAATAACAATTTAAAGGAGGAAAAACTTCCTTTGGCTTAGGTTTTCAGTGGTTTCTGTCCATGGTCACCTGGCCTCATTGCATTTAGTCCTGTGACAAGGCAGAATCTTATGGTGGCAGAGCATGACAGAGGAAAGCTGTTCACCACTTTACAGCTGGGAAGAAGAATATATGGAAGAGGGAGGGAGGAGAAGTGAATAGAGAAGGTGAGAGGACAGAACAAGCAAAAAATATGTCCTTTCAGGCCAGGCCCCCAGTGACCTATTTCCTTCAACTAGGTCTCACTCTGTAATATTTCCATCACTTCTCAGTAATGTTATCAAATTATGAGCCTATTAATGGATTAATCTAAAGCTCTACATCTGAACATTGCTGTACTGGGGACTAAGCTTTCAACACATTTGCTTTTGGGGTTCATTCCAGATCCAATACATAACATGGCAACAGTTTCCATATGTAGGAATGGGATGTGTTGATTTTTTATTGTCTTTAGTGGGGATTTTTCTGCTTTGATCTTTCCATGATTGCTTTCATGGACACAGTGGACTTGAGTATTCTGTATTTATATGTTCACATGATTTTCTTAGTGAACATATTTTTTTGTGTAAGATTTTGAATCTGTGAGAAAGTCTACGAAGCAAAAACTTGTATTTAATATTTTGATTTTTATTTTACTTTAATGATTATGCTATAATTAAGCTTTGAAAGATATTACTAGAAAAAATATAGTGTGACATTTAATATGTAAATTATTTAGAATTTGAAGAATATACATCTGTAAGAATTGCAGGAGTATAATTGAAGTCATCCTTTGAAAGATGGGTTCATTCCAAAATTAGCAGCAGCTTTTGATAAATGTAACTGCAAAGCCTTAGAATGGATACATTTTTCTTTTGGAATTGCCCTTTAGCTTAAAAAACACATATATATTTTAGTGTATATTTATGATACACAGTAATTACATTTGTCTTGGGGAATTGGTACATATACATTTTGCATCTTGATCACTTTTAATCCTATAGTTCCCAGTTCCATTTCTCCCTTCTCCAGATTCCCTTCCCAGCTCCAAAAAGCCTAACTCCCAGTTTTCTACCATCTCTTCTTTCTTTCACTTTTCAGGTTATTTATATTTTGGATTTCTCATATGAAAAGAAGATACTTCATTTATTAAATTTGTTTGAGTTTGAGATCCTGTGTCTCAGAGACTGTGTATTATAATGATTGCAAAGGTGGAAGATTAATATTTTAGCTTGGCTCTGGCAGGAATGCAGTCATATTGTGAAGGAAATCAGCTGTGGTGTCTTGTATCACTAACTAAATATGACACATTGTAATATTGCTGGAATCATTTTATATTAAGTTCTGTGTGAAGTGGCAATTATTTTTACAGGAAGAGGAGCAAATGGGAAAAGTAAATACCATATAGGTGAAGTCTTATCTAAAAAGCATATTTGAATATTTGTTTCTCCATTCATGTTGGGCTTTTGGGATTTCAATTAGGACTGACTGTATACTGTAATAGTGGATACTTTGGACCACTTAATTGTTCAAAAGGGCCAAATATTAAGATCTGTGACAGCCAGAAAGAAGCATTTATTTTTATTTTGAAGAATAAACTCCATTTTGCACAAGCAAACTTTCACACATAACATTGAGCCAGAGAATTTAGCTTGTGTGATATCAGCGGTAACATTTGAAATAGCTAGATGAAACTAGGAAGAGCCCAGAGGCTCTTTTTAGAATGATTTCTGTGTTGGTGTGTCAGGCAGAAATATATGTTTCTTCTTTCTACATTTAAATGCAGCTCTTTCTTTGCAAAACTTCCAAAATAGTCTTTGAGAAGCTGTAATTTAGCTGGAAATTTCTTTATTGAAGTGAAACTTTTGTAATTTTTGGTCTTAACTACAAGTGAACACATGTATTCTCAAGTATTTAAAATTTTGATGTTGTAAAACCTCAAACAATAAAACAAGGACAAGCATAACATACTTGTGATATAGAGCAATCTGAATTGAGATAAAAAGCTGTACTAGTCAAATGGTAATTGCTAAGTATGAAACATTTTTAATAATGTAAAAAACCTGTAGTTTTTTCATGACAGAATATAGTATCAAAGAAAATTTTGGAAGATTTGAAGTGACATTGTCTTTGTTAGAGTGCCCATTCCTTTGGTACGTGTTTACTTTTGTCACCTGGGGCAATTTTTCCAACACGTAACACATTTGATTTTTTTTCTGCATTTGGAATAATCAGCTTTTCCCTGTGCTCATTAAGGGGGAAAAACTGCAGCCAAGGTATTAGCACAAAGCAAGGTATTAACAGTGCCCAATCTCTCCCAAATACCAAGTTCCTTTGTCTATTACCTAATTAACATACTTTAATGAGTTCACCAAGTTTAATGAATACTTCATGTAAAACTCAGCACTTTTTACCTCCTTGATTAATCTGACACCTGATGTAACCGAGCTGGCTAGATGTTATGAATAATTCATGAGCTAGTATTTCTCAGACAACAAATAACAGTATAAAACAGTTAATATGGAAAGAATTAAAGATTTTCTATATATTTACTGGAACATATTATACTTTCCAGCAAGCTATTGAAGTGCATATTCCAGTTAATAATAGCTTGATAGAAATTCTGTAATTTATGTAAATATATTTCTGTTCATGTTAATGACTTTAAAATGCAATGAACCATTTAATAGTAAAACTCATTACTTATAAGTTATTTTCTATAAATAGACTTGTTTACTCTGACTGGGTTGATCTGCAAAAGTTTTTTTCTAGTTTTAAAAGGTGAAGAATAAACATTTCTTATATGGAAAAGACCGACTTTCTGAACTGCTGAAGTTCGATAAAGTATTAATAGTAGGCAATTATTATATTGGTTAATGTAGACATAATTTGTACATTTGTATCATTGTGAAACATGCTAAGAGAACATCTGGATGCTAGGATCTATTGTTTCACATTTTCTTCATTCCTACTGAAAAGGGGGAGTTATGGTACGTTATCTAATTTTACGATGCTATTTTATCAAATATTATTGTTGCAGATGTTATTACTGTATTCAGATTTTGTTGTAGGGGTTGTTGAAATAGAGATGAAAGGCAACATCTCTACCTGCAAGAGGCTTACACTCTTAACAGGGAAGCAAGTTAATTAATATTTAAAATGAAATACAACTAGACCTATGGAGATTATCAGGTTCAAACATTTAATTCCTTATGACTTAGCAACAAGATGAAAGTTTTAATTTCCCGCTGCACGAGTTGGACTAGGAAGACCCTGTAACATTCTTACTCTTTTAGCCATACATCCAGGGGGATCTGTACCATAAAATAATGCTGTGTATTTTTTAGCATATCAAAATGTACTTATAGTGAGAAATCATGTCAATTGCTTTGAGAAAATATATTTACCTTGAATATGTGCATATATATTCAGGTAATGTTGCCTTTATTCAGACTGCTGTAGTTCTTTTGGATTTGTCTCCAGGCATGTGGAATACTGTTTTGGCAGTAGTAGCAGATTTCCATGTTTTTAGGGTGGATTTGTTTAAAAAAAAAAAAAACCAGAAATTATCCAGAAGAAAGTATGTCAAATAAGGTAGCTAAGTAGAGTAAAATCATTTTTGTTGTTTAAAATAGTGGTAGAATTACAGATACAACACTCTGAAAAGAATGTGACTATGAGAAGAAAGAATCTAATTTTGTTTTATTCTTGTAAACTGATTCCAAAAATTCCTTCAAATAATTAGGAAAACATTTCACATTTGTAGCAGCTGTGTGGATATGTTCCTTCAGTAACAAGAACTTGATAGTTACAGTATATATATGTTAATTGACTGATAAATAATTCTACCTATAAAACTTTAGAATATTACATTGGTTATAGGGAATGTCAGGTTTTCATGTGTCAAGTTCTAGTCTAAATTGAGTACAGCAGAGAGATGGGAAAGAAAATTGAACATGCCCCTGAGGAATTGGTGAAGGAAGCAAGACAGTTCAGCTGGTAAAAGAGAGAATTCTGAGAGATATTTTAGTTATCTGAAATTATCTGGAGGGCTTTCATGTAGGAGAATTAGGTTTACAATGTGTGTTACAAGAGGACAAAACTACAGGCATACAGAATAGTGAGAAACAGTTTATCCCAGAATAGATGCAAGCTGCTTACTAAGCAGTGAATTCCTTATCACTATTAAGTATTCAGTAGTTAACATGTGGTCACTTCATTGCACTGAGCAGAGAATTCAAATATTAGATAAGTGTTATTATGAACCCTATGATTCTATGACATCTGAAGATTTTTATTTCTAAAATAAATTTGATTTCTGTAAGAGATGCATAACTTTATATATGTTTAAATTCTCTTATGTTGAAATATGTCTAGGTTATGATATAGTCATTTGGAACACATTCTCAACTTTGTGTTTTTACTCTCAGAGAATATGGATATGTACAAATTTTCTCTTTTAGAGGAGTCTTTTATAGAAGATTTCTCAGTGAATTAATTTATCCTCATCCTGGTTTGGTACATTTAGTTTGTGCAGAGAGCACCAAAACTGTATTTTTACCTTTCAATTTATTTCATTTTGAATGTTCTACAAGATGTCTTAATTCATCATTAAATGTTCACGGTGCCATTCTGTCAAGTTCTAGATTTTCATGCTTTATGCTGAGAATTGTGTTCATGTATTTTCTGCTTTAAAAGAATCAGTTTATATTTGCTTCCTGTTGAATCTTGTCTTTCATCATTATATATAATACAGATTAGTGTTTTCTTGTATTTCCGCTTTTTGAGTCTAAGCAGATTATTTTAACGATTAAATGTGTCATGATTACTTTTGGTGCAATTAATTTGGCACATGACACTCAGATATAATGGTAACATTTGGATTTAGAGATCATTTTCTGGTGATGGGCAATGTGTTGAAATATTAAATTCTAATCATGTAACACATAAGTACAGGACACCTGTAACATTTCAACATATGATTAACCCTCAATATTCATTTATAGTAGGAAGAGGAAAGTATATTACTGTATTCATATTTATTGTAAAGAGGCTTACTGTTGCTGTCATTAGTGATTTAAATCATGACTTAGATTACTAATCTAAACCTCCAGCTGGGTGACTCAGTGAAACGATGAGACTCATTATGAAGCTAATGTTTGAGATATTTTCCAAAAGCTGAGGAAAATCATGACCTACTTTTCAGGTTTGTATGTACAAGTCAAATGATCTTTTAAAAATCCCTGTTCCACTGCTTACTGTTTGTGTTTGTCTTGCTATCTCTGTGATTTTCAGTTTTCATTTCTATAAATTTTTAATAATTATACCTATTTGGTTGTGAGGATTAAAAGAGTTAATTAATATGAAGAGCTTGTAGCAGTACTTGGTGCATAGTAATAAACAATAAGATCATTATTACCTTAGTCTCTAGGGTCTTTCACACTATCTAGTTTTCTGAGAAAAAACCTTTTAGATTGTTACTATTAAATCTGTCTTTCCCTCCTTCTTATTCTTTTCCTCTCTTTATTCTTTTTTTCCTTCTTTACTTTCTTCCTTCTGCAGCATGTATTGACCATTTATCATGCTCTAGGCACTGACTAGAAAGGGAAGAAAATGCTCATTTTCCTAGTTCATTAAGAATATTTACTTGTCTAGAAGGCAACTTGCTTTGAGTATTTTAGCTATTCCAGAATGAATGTGGCAAAGATATTAGAATTGTTGGTCCTTAAGCACTTACAATCTCTGAAATTTTGAATCCTTTCTGCTTTTGCTAGGTTTTATCTTATGGTTGCATAATTTACTCCCTAATCACGTTATTTTCAGATAATAGCTAAGGTCAGAAGATTAACTGTCTGTAAATGTTTTATAGTTTGGTTCAACCTAATTTTTCTTTCTTAATTATGTAAAGATTTACCTGTTTCATTTCATGTCTACTTCCATACTTTGGTTCACAGAGGTCTTTATTCTGGAGTATAGCAATTGCTATAGTTAAGAAATCAAATTCTCCAGGATCCAGGTCAAAGTTTGCTATCTATAAAGCCTTCTCAGACCATAGTAAGGGCAAAAGGTCACCTTCTATCCATGAGCCCTTTGCTTTAATCTGAATCACATGTAAAGTCTTTGTTATTTTCTTTGCACGCAGATAGCATTTTAGTATTTCTTTGTGTCCTTCTCCCAAGAATTTGGTACCAGCTATGTACAATGATAATACATCTCTGGTAAATATCGGTGGTTTGATCTGAATGTGTTCCCCAAAATTCATATGTTGAAACCTAACTGCCAATATGATAGTATTAAGAGATGGGGCCTTTGAGAATATTTAAGTCATAAAAATGTGACCTTCATAGATGGGATAAGGGCTCCTATAAAAGGGCTTGAGAGAGTGAAGTTCATTCCCTTTTGACCCTTCCATCCTATGAAGACACAGCATTCATCACTTCTAGAGGAAGTAGCAATAAGGTGCCATTTTAGAACTAAACAGGCCCCACTTCCATAGTCACTGAATCTGCCACAGCTTGATCTTAGACTTTCCAGGTTCCAGAGCCATGAGAAATGAAATTCTTTTGTTTATAAATTTCCCAGCCTCAGATATTTTGTTATAACAGCACTAATATACTGAGGCAATGAGCTGACTTGATTTCTTGACACAAGGAGCATTTATATTCTATATTTCAAATATCACATAAATTCAAAAATTATCTGAAAATAACTATGTTAACATTTTCATAGAATTTCAGAGTGTAGGAAATTTGTAGCATTTAATTATAGTCATAGTGCTAGATACTAGGTCAAAATTTGGATAACTAAAAATTATCTCTAATCTCAAGGTATTCACAATTGAGAGGAAAAAAAAAACATAAATCAAGGTAGACTAAAACAAACACTTAAGAATGAGAAGATAATATATTTTGGTGTTTTTGGGAAAAGACATTCAATTTTGATTGTTTATATCAGGGGATACTTCATTAAAAAAAACTGGCTTTTGAGTTGAGTTTTGACTCCTGAAAAGAATTTTGGAAAAAGGGAATGAGGCTGTAGGCAAGTTGTCACAATGGCAATGTTGAGTGTAGGGGGAAGCACGGCTTGGTGAAATAGTTTGGGGTAAGTTCATCAAACACCTGATACGTTTTGAAAACTAAAATAACCTTAACCAGACTGTTTAAGCATGATAACCATGGTAACCTCATTAGAAATAATATTCAGAGGATTAGAAATGAAACTTTAATTTTACAATAACAAGTCTTTCTGCTTTATATAGTTTTAGAATTCTGAGAAATACCTAAAGAGTGCTCATGTATATATTTAGGGGACAAGATTTCTAATAAGGAATGAGTGACAAATTATCACCTCCCTGTTTTTCAGACTAGATAGCACAGCATTTCTGATTTACTGACTTCTGTCTTTGTCTTACTGATTTTCTGCTTCAGCTTTTGGGAGTGGTAGAAACAAAAATTTAAACAGTAGCGTTTAGCTTTTGCATGTAGATTTTCTCTTCTCAAAATTATATATAAATAAGTACATAATTCAGCAAAATATATCGTGGGTAGTATCCTCATGATCCAAATTATTGGTAAGTTTAAGTCAGTATTAATTCTAAAAACTGATTATCTAATTTTATACTTCAAGTGTAAAGAATGCTATAAGTAGATTTTTTGTTTTTACTTGAATTGTAGTTATTGTGACTATTTAAAAAATATGTCCAAAGGTACAAGATAAAAGAAAAATATTTTGAGATGGTGCAGTTTTGGAAATGAGGGCAGTTATTTTCAATCATCAAATAAAGGTTAAAAAATTTTTGCACTTTCCGCGTGTCAAGTCCATGCTTATATCATTTTTAGTATGTGAACACAGTATTATTAGACAGGGAAACTACTGTGAGCAGGGATCTGGACTGTGCACTGTAATGACAAGGGGCTTGTACACTAACTGACGTAGACCAACTGGTACAATAAACTCATCAGCTAATGTTTGAAAACGTAGTGGAATAACTAAGAATGGAATTAGCTACAATTCTTGTTTGGGGCATCAAAGCATCTAGAGTTTTGCCTGAACTCTTCCTAACTTATTGTGGACTTTAGGGTTTTAGTTTCCATGTTTCTAAAATAAATGACAAATGCATTGCTTAATTCCAGTTGGTGATATATTTGTTGCAAGGGTCATTTTCATCAGGTCAAATTGTACTGTGAATATTTGGTAGAAATAGCTTAGTGAATTTGCAATAAGGATTCCTAATGTTAATAGTATTTTTAAAAACAGAAATTAGCATTAATTTTGAAAAAAAGTCTGTGAAAGAGAGAAGAAAAGCAGAATATTTTTTCACAATTCTGTAACAGGTGCAAACTGATAAAATTGTCCTTGTAGTGATGAATGTGATTCACTTGGACAAACAGACTCATCAAGGTACCTTTGCTTCTCTGTTTCATTAAAATGGGGTATAAAAAAGATTTCTTTAATATTCAAGATTCTTGAGTATTAAACATTTAGGGTGCAATACATTTTATTTATTTTATTTTTTATTAATCATTTTAAAACATGAGAATTAAAAATTTATCATCTAACAACAAAAGGCCAGCAAAAAGGCAATGAAGGTCTGAATTATTTTAAATGGTATTTCAGCACTTGTATTTATGGTCCATCACAGAGTCCGTACTTTTCTCAGAGGGAACTGAGCTAATCATTCCCATTTATCATGATCTCCTGTTAAATCAATGGCTACAAGGACTGCTTGCAAAGCAAATTTTTAGGCAATTTGACTGATGTAAAAGTATTTCTTAATTTTTGGCAAATTATGGGTTCCTTTAATAATCTGATAGTTCTCTACTTATATAAGTATATAAGGCATATCCGTTAAGTGTTGTTACTGCAATTTTAAGTGATTCATGGTATCTTTAAAGTCTAATGATAGACTCTGGTCTTCAGGATCTAGTCTGGAAGTTTAGAATAAAGGTTATTTTCTCAGCCTGTTTAAAAATCAAGATTCTAATTTGAATAAAAATTTAAAAAATATTCATTGAGGACTTCGATGGAAGAATAAAATATAGGCATAGAAGAGCAAAGCCAAGATATATAATGCTTGATTTAAGATAAATTTTAGGGAAACAACATATGCTTGACATGTTTTTCATGATTTCTGTGTAAAAACACAGAAAAATACCTATT
>NW_004955449.1:12082958-12113511 GCF_000276665.1 Chinchilla lanigera | reverse complement strand
GACCTTGCACTTGCCAGGCAGGCGCTTTTGCCGCTGAGCTAAATCCCCAGCCCCCCTATTTTATATTTAGACAATTAACTTTAAATAAAATGTAGAAATCATTTAAAATACCTAAAGGAATCTGTGTTATTATAAAAATGTAG
The DNA here is from genome assembly GCF_000276665.1 of Chinchilla lanigera. Lineage (NCBI taxonomy): Eukaryota > Metazoa > Chordata > Mammalia > Rodentia > Chinchillidae > Chinchilla > Chinchilla lanigera. Next base: position 12,113,368 of record NW_004955449.1, on the reverse strand, counting down.
AATTCTTGGTGATTTAAAAAAGAGCTTAGAAGAGATCTAATTAGGTCGTCGTATTTTTAAAAAGAACTCCAAAGTAGTTAAGTGCTTTCATAAAGACACATAAGTAACAAGTAATGCATATATGATTTATTTACTTTTATATCTTTACTTATAACAGTCTGTAACTGTCTTCAAAATAAAAGAAAAATAAAAAGAAGCAGCAATGAAGTTATATTTTTGATTCTTGGAAAAAATTATTTGAAAAAATGTTCCAGGGCAAGTCATGAATTTTGAGAATCCCCAGGTGCTGTTCCTGACCTATTGAAGCTCTCAGCCTCTTTGTAGGCAGTCGCTGTGCACATACGTTAGGACCAGAAAGAAGCGGCATGATGAAGGTCATCTGAATCATAAAACATGAAAATAAAGTTGTAGGAAACTCAAGAGGCTTCAAGAAGGCCTCACAGGCACAATTAAGTCAGTGGGCAACTAGGAGTTGCCCCATCATCACATAATCCTGGCTCTGGCCTTATAGTTCTCTGTCACACAAAATTAATTATAGCCTCAGTGAGCTGGCCTGATTGCAACTTCACAGTTCTAATCTTGAAGTGGATTTTATTTTCTTAAGATAATTGAAATGGGATAGGTCTGCAGTGTTAAGGTTTTATTAAAATCCCATTAAGCTCCTATAACTTGGAAAGAAACAAATACTAATGCTTGCCCATTTTGAGAAATGTCATGCATGCCTAAAGGTATTTGGTTTTGTTTTTAAAAAATGTTTCAACAAACTTAACAAAATTAGTTCCTGTAGTTCTTTCTGTTTTTTTGATTGGATTATAAATTCTTTAATAGCAAGAATCATTTCTATCTAATAGTCTGCTATGTTCTAAAACTATACACAGTATTGTATATCAAGGTAGGTACTCAACAAAAGTATTGTATATCTGTAGAATGGATGAAGGCAGATGGTTTTTCTTTCTAAGCCAGGGTAAATATAAGCAAACATTGTATATATCCCTTTGCTTAACTCCAACCGCATCTATTTCCCATCATATTATGAAAAGTAAAACTCTTTGTGATATGATTTCATGTGGCCAATCAGATGTCACTCCTTTCATTAGAACAGTGTTTCCACACAGAAAGGAAACTCTCTTATGCAGAAAGGTATGCATTGTAAACTACTAGCATACTGTTTAGCAGCCAACAATGGAAATAATTATAATGGCTAATGTCTATTCAATATCAGCTGTACTATATCAGTCACTTAGTATGTACTAGGTGCCATGTTAAATTCACTGCTAATAATCTTCATAATACTTTGAAGTGGGAATTCTTATCCCATTTTACAGATAAAGAGACTGAGTTCCAGAGAGGTTAAGATCTTTTCCTAAAATACCACATTTAGGAGTAATCAGTTTGGGTTTTAAATTCAGACCTGTTTAAAGCCATGTTGCATAACATTTCAATACACTTCATTGCCTGCTTAGGAGACACTTAATAAATATACAACATATGATATTTACAGGTATGTTTTAAACAATGTCAGCTGATAATAAATGTGTTCATCTTATGGAAGCATCTATTTTTAAAAGATTTAAGGCACTGTCTTCATTTCTCATTATCTCTGATCCTTATGCGTTTTTAAAACTTCTATTTGTATTCATACATGCTTGCAGTATGTAATGATTACGTGCCTCGTAGGGAGTTGGCACATGTACATAACTCATCTCAATTCTTTTCACTTCTCCTTCCTCTTCTCTCTTCCTCTTCATTACTCTTGGCCTCTTCCCATTTGCAAAAGATCTATCTCTGTTTCCTATTATCTCTCTTTTATTTGTTTATACTTTGAATTTCTCATAAAGGAGAAACCATGCAATTTCTAAGCTTGTATGTCCGATTCATTTCACTTGGCATTGTAGTCTCAAGGTGCATCCATTTCCTTACAAGTGACTCCAGGTTTTCTTCTTTATGATAAAGTAGTACTCTGTTGTCTATAAATACCATACTTTCTTTATCCATTCATCTGTTGGACACTTTGATTCCTTCCAAGTTTTAGCTATGATGAGTTGTGCCACTGTAAACATGAGTATGCGTGTATCACTGTAATGCAATGTTTTTAACTCTTTCACGAAGATACCTAGGAGAGGAATAGTTGTGTCAAATGGAAGTGCTAGGTTCAATTTTTTCAGGAATCTCCATACTGATTTTCGTAGTGGTTGTACTGGTTTGCATTCCCACCCAGCAATGTAAAAGGGTTCCTTTTCCCCCTGCAGCCTAATATGGCATTTCACTTTTAAGAACTATATTAACATATCTTGTTATAAACTATTAAAATGTAATGGTCCGTCCCTCTGTTTTGGAAACTGTAGTTTTTATATATGTTGAACATATTGGTATCAGATTTTGACTTTAATTCAAAATTCCTGAGGTTCGCTTATGACTCAAATTGCTTCACATAAAAATACACAGATATGTTCAAAAAATTAAAGGCTGCCATGACTTTCATTAATGTTTGTAGTCCTCTATAAATGGTGCCCTAGGTTTGTGCTATGTGACTGTCCTGAGTAAATGCATATGTATATAATAAGCTCTGTGACATATGCTATTTTTAAAAATTTTATATATGGAGAAAACTGATACATAAAGAACTAGATGACTAGATAAAAAACTATCATAGCAGAATCAGAAATACACATGGACAGTCTCATTATTAGATCTGGGATGTTTGTGTTGCTCAAAGTTTTAATTCTTACCGTAGAGATATGATATTACTTGTAGATGAGACCTTGGATGCCAGGAAGGCAAGAAGTGTGTACTGAAATCACATGGTTTCCTCCCTCCCTTCCTTCATCTTCCATACTTTTGGGCTTTCTCAGTTTCCAGTGTTAGATGGGAGTCCTCTTTCCCCATTATTTCCTCCTGTCACATTTCCTTCTATCTTTTTCACTGTGCATTTTAAAATGTTAGTTTTAGATGGATGCACATCCTCACTTTCTTTACACTCATCTGAATTCCTCTAAGGACCCAAATCAGTCCTAATCTGGAAGATTGATGTAGATCATGAATCTGGAGAATTGTGAAAAGATTAAGCACAATATAGGTTAGAACAATGCATTTGAGCTCCAAAGACCTCTGAATACTTTCTAAGAGATGAAGAACATGCTTTGCCTACTTAAAACTTCCCTCGGAATTACCATATATGTGAAGTTGGATGCTCATCAGCTCCCCTCAAAAGTGACTTTAAATCCAGAAAAAGTTGTTTACATTAATGCCAAAATAAGTGGGGGAATGTAGATATTTTAAAAATATTATCGAGTTATACAGATGTAAAGTGCTTTACTCAGGTACAATAAATGAATGTTTGCCTGTGAGTTTATCACTCATAGAAGTATACTTTACACAGTTAATTCTCTCTTATAAGTAATAACTGTTATTCTAATGTCTATCATCATAGATTAGTTTTACCTGTTCTAGAACTTCATATACATTGAAGTTATACCATTCATAAACATAATACCTGATTTCTTTATCATCGTTTCAGTGGGATTCATCTATATTCTTGAGTATAGTTCTGACTTATTCTTTTTTTAATTTAAAAATTCAAAAGCTGACCAAAAAACAATGAAGACAAGAGAAAAACAACAAAAATGATACATGACCTCCAGACAAAATGATAGAAATTTACAATGGTTGCTAAATTACATACTGTTATCTTCAACGAAGCTGCTTAGTCAATTAGACATAAGAATGTAAGATTGATCAAACAGTCAAAGAGAGTAACAAGTAAAAAACAATAAAATAATAAAAAAAAACATTGGAAATGATGCAGAGCTTCACCATACCAAATGGTAGGAGTTCAACAATGGTTCTTGTACTACATATTGTTTTCAGATCAGTCATTCTAATTACCAAATTCAAGCATGTAAAATTGATCAAGAAAATAGAAAATTTTAAGCATTGACTGTTCCTCTCAATGAACTACTGACATCAGCAATACACTTATTCCAGCAATCCTTATATATACATATAAATTTTCTTTTTCATTTTTTTTAAAAAAACAGCAAAACGAATACATAAACAAAACAGCATAGAGAGTAATAAAAATGATACAGAATTTTAAACATGGTGATAGGATATTAACAATGGTTGTTATACCACACAATGTCATCTTCAAAATGATTGCACATATAACCCGATATAGGCATGGAAGATTGATCAAACAATTACACATTAACAGTTCCTTTCAATAATCCAACAGATATTAGTAGTATAATTATACTAGCTATCCCGTATATCTATATATACATATTTTTCCCTCTTCTTTCTTTCTTTTTCCTCTCCCCTCCTTCATCCCAGTTGCTCCTTCCTATTTGAGCAGTTTCTTTTCCCTTTCACAATATCCATCATACCTTTCAGTTATTTACTGTTTCAGGTACTTATGGTAGGGAGGAAATACGATGTTTACACATGTGAATCTGATTTATTTCACTAAAGAGTATCATCTCTAGTTGCATCCATTTACCTATAAAAGCCTCTAGTTTATCTTTCTTTATATCTAGGTAGTACTCCATTATATAAAAATACAACATCTTTTTTATCCATTCCTCAGTTGATGAACATTTGGGTTGTTTCCAAGATTTAGCTATTAGAAATTGCACTGCTATAAATATATGTGCACATATATCACTGTGGTATGATGTTTTCAGTTCTTCTGTACAAATGCCCAGGAGGGCAATAGCTGGGTTGAATGGGACCTCTAGTCCTAGCTTACTGAGGAATTTTCAGACTGATTTCCACAGTGGTTGCACCAGTCTACGCTCCCATCAACAGTGGGGAAAATTTCCTTTTTCCCCACAGCCCCTCCAACATTTATTATGGTTTGATTTCTTGATGATAGCCATTCTTTCTGGGGTGAGATGGAATCTCAGTGCTTTTTTAAATTTGCATTTCTTGAATGACTAATGACGTTGAACATTTTCTCATGTATTTATTTGCCATTTGTATTACTTCATGTGAGAAGTGTGTATTCATCTCAGATGCCCATTTTTGTATTGGGTCTTTGAATTTTGGGGGCCTGATTTTTAAGAAATTCTTTACATGTTCTAGACAGGAGTCCTTTGTCTGAGGGAAAGTTGGCTAAAATTTTTTCCCTATTTGTGGGTTTTCTTTGTACCCTGTTAATGATTTCTTTTGATGTGCAGAAACTTTTCAATAAGATGAGATCCCAGTTGTTGATTCTTTCAAGTATTTCCCTTGCAGTTTGGTTTTTGTTCATGAACTATCTACCTACTCCTAGTCTTCAAGACTTCCACCTATTTTCTCTTCCATTAGAACTAGTGTTTCTGTTTTAATATTTAGATCTTTAAGCCATTTTCACTTTATTTTGGTGCATGGTGATAGGCTTGGGTCTAGTTTTAGTCTCTGTATGTGAAAAGCCTGTTTTTCCAGCACCATTTATTGAAGAGGCTATCTTCCTTCCAGTGAACATGTTTTGCTCCTTGGTCAAAGGTAAGGGGGCTGAGTGTCTTTGTGGTTGTGTCTGCATCTTCCAGTCTGTTCCACTGATCTTCAGGTCTGTTTTTTTGCCAATATCATGCTGATTTTATCACAGTAGCTTTGAGGTACAGTTCCCAATCAGAGATTGTGATGCTTCCCCCCTTGCCTTTGTTGCCCAGGATTGCTTTTGCTATTCTGGGTCTCTTCTGGTTCCAGGTAAATTTTAGGAATGTTTTCTCTAGGTCTGTGAGGTATACCAATGGTATTTTCATCGGAATTGTATTGAATCTGTATAACAGTTTTGGGAGTATAATCATTTTCACAATGTTGGTTCTTCCTATCCATGAGCAAGGAATATCTTCCCATTTTTTGAAATCCTCTTCAATCTCTTTTTTCAGAGTAGTGTAATTTTCACTGCATAGGTCTTTTACTTCTTTTGTTAGATTAATTCCTAAGTATTTCAGTTTTTTGGATGCTACTGTGAAAGGTATGGTTTTGCTTATTTCTTTCTCAGTATGTTTGTTGTTTGTGTATAGGAATGCTGTTGATTTTTGAGTGTTGACTTTGTATCCAGCTATGCTACTGAATTTGCTGATTAATTCTGGGTGTCTTTTGATGGAGTTTTGGTGGTGATGTATTATTTTTCTATGCAACATTCCAGTGTATAAAAATGCGAGAATTTACTTACTAATTTTACGATTAATGGACATCAGATTATTTCCAGTTTTTGGCTATCATGAGTAAAACCTATATGACCACTCTTGCACATTTCTTTTTTCTTTTACAAAGAACAAAAACAAAAGAACACAAAAACAATAAAAATGATACAGAATTTCAAAACAAGATGATAAGAAATTGACAATGGTTGTTGTATTGAATATTATTATTTTCAAAGTAGCTGTTCAAATTACCAGATATAGACATAAAAGATTTATCAAACAATTAAACATTAACTGTTCCTTTCAATAAACTCATAGAAATTAATAGTGCAATTATCTTAGAAATCTTGTGTGTGTATATATATATATATATATATTTTTTTCCTTCTGTGTTTTCTCCTTTACCTCATCCCAGTTCTTTCCTTTTGAGTGGTTTCTTTTCCTTTCACAATATTTATTGTACCTTTCAGATTTTATTTACTTTTTTTTCTTTTTTTCATAGACATAGGAAATCTTTTTTGGATATATGATGAAGAATGGAGCTGTTGGGTCATAGGATATGAGTACATTTAATTTAGTACCTATTTCCCAACAGATTTCCAAAGTGGCTTCATTCATTTACATTCTTCCCAGTATTATATGAGAGTTCTATTTGCTCCACCTATTTGCTAATCCTTGGTATTGTTATTCTGAAGTTTTATTCATTTTGATCAGTGTCTAGTGACATAGGCATTTTAGGCACAAGGTGGAATTTAGACTTATGTACTATAGCTTGTTGTTCAGTTTAAGAGACATTTATTTCAAGCTTATTTGTTCAGTGTGCTCAGATGTACTTAGTACAGGCTCATGGTCTAAAGCATTAAATTATATTTGCTAAGTGAAGCACACAATGCTTTATTTTAGTAAATATTTACTAACATTTGCTAAGTACTGAGTAGTGTACTTAGTGATGGAAGGGTACAAGAAGCAAAAGCAGAAACCTAGTTCTTGCCTTTATGATTGTATGATCTGTTTGGGAGGTAAAACAATGTGTAGAAAATGAGTAATCCAAAATGACATGATATCAGGTAGGTGCTGAATTATGTCAGTAGCATAGGAAGAAGGAACTGATGTTGGTGTTCCTCAGGTAACATTTACAGGGCTCTCTTCTTACTCAGTTTCTCATATTTTATCAATTACTGTGCTAACATTTCTGCTTTCCCAATCTCTGGAATCTCTTTGCTTTTACTGCTGCAGCTGCAGGTCAGCTGTGTGTGTGTGTGTGTGTGTGTGCGTATGCATGTGTGCACAAGTGCATGTCTAGTGTACAAAAATGACCTATATAGTCTCTCTGTCTTCATTTTTAATATTGCTTCATTCATTCCTGTATCAGAATGTTCTTCATAAAAGCTGGGTCTCATCACTTAAAGTCTCTTTACTACTTAAAGTTCTTCAAATTAATCAGTTGTTTATCATAGTGTTTTGGGGCAAAATCAAAACTCTTTAGCATATTACCTAAGTTTTCATCATACTCTAGTACTAGCTTATGTTTTTGGTTTCATATCTTGCCAATTTTCACAGGTGTACATACAATTTACCATACACCCTGAATTACTTCTATTTTTCTGAACCTACTATGATATTTCATGCACTTGCAAGTGGTGTTTCCTTTTCTATTTTTTTGGTTTAAAGAGTTACATGAAAGTTTTTGGAAGCCACTTCTGGCTCACCATTTATGTCTTTAAAATTTTTTGTCATATTTTCTTGAGACAGGATCTCACTGTGTTGCACAGGATGACCTCAAACTGGAGATCTTGCTTCCTTAGCCTCTTGAATAACTGGGATTATAGATGTGTACCACAAATCATATTAATTGTACAAATTAATGGGTTTTACTGTGACTTTTCTGTGCCAGAATGTAGCACTCTTTGTGTCTACCTTCCTTTCTATCTTTATTTTGCCCTCCCCTTGTGTCTAGTTTAAATGACTTTTCTCTGCTCTCACAAAAATCAATGCCTTCTGCTGATATTTTGTTATATTTGTTGCTTATTCATTTTCCTCCAGTGGTTAGGGTTTTTCTAAGGGTGATCATTCATTCATTCTTAGTAGACAGACAGTATAAGTCAAAATTTTAGCTATCTGTTGGTATATGTGTTAGATTTGCATAGATGGACAAAATGGGGTAAAATATTTCTAACAGATGGAACATTTATCAAAAGCGTGGCCATGGGAATTACATTGTGAACAAATAGTATGAGAGATAAGAGAGCCAAGGGTTGCCTGTGTTGGAAGTACTTCACTGAAATGGCTCATTTGTGATAAAGATAGGGAAGTAAAGGCTGTAAAACTGGGATGAAGTCAGATTATCAAGGTTTTATAGAGAAGGGAGAGAGTCATAAAAGGTTTTTGAACCAGGGAGTAATGTGATAAAGGCAAGTTTTAAGAAATGTTGTCTTATTTATCTGTGTTTTATTGAGGTATAACTAGCACATATTTTGGTGTAGAATGTGCTGTTTGGATATATGTGTATACACTGTGAAATGGGCAAGGGACATTTTTTATAACAGACTGTGGAGTGGATTTTCAAGGAAAGACTAGAACCAGTGAAATGAAATAGAAGGCTTTCATGGTAACTGAGGTGAGATGATGAGAATTTAGATAGTGGTCATGGCAGTGCAGATACAGAGGAAGAGATACATGAAAGAGATATTTTAAGGTTAAACTAATATGACACAGCAATATTGTGGGCATAGTTTCTACTCTCCCCAGGTCAATAAGAAGCCAGGAATATTAACTTACCCAGTGTTTCTTAGAGAATACCAAATTATAGCTTTCTTTCTTCATCTTATTTGAAATTAGTGCCACTTATTTTAAACCCTCGTTATCACTTACTCTTCATCTCAAGCCATTTATAACTATCACAGAAAACACGAAAGACTCAGTCTTCCTTTTCCTGCACTTTGCTGCCAACACCCATGCTCACGAGTCATATAATTCCTCACTGTCACTACTTTGCATCAGCCATGCACCATTAAAGACTTCATCATCATCTGACATTAATCTACCTAGAATCCGAGGTTCACAGTATCCTGAGGCCAGAAGAAAATATGGTTTATATTCATATTAGAGATGTGATTCTGAGGCCAGAAATATTAAGGGCCATATTTAGTGTAACATAGCTAGTTGGTTTAAGCTCTTCTCAATTTTAGTCTTTCTTTCCATTAATTATATGATAGTATATCTTATAATGTTGAGTTTCTGTGTTCAAGTCATTATTAATATTTTCTTATATCAAAAATAGTAACATTTTCTTTGCTTTTCTATGTTCTTTAAACAATCTCCTTATTTTAGGAACCGCTGTCTTCAGGAGCTGCTTTAGCTGTTCAGATGTTTAGCTGCTTGCTTGGTGTACAAGTCATTTATAGCTTTTTTATTTTATTTTAATTTTTTTTGTACTGAGAATTGAACTCAAGATCATGAGCTTGCCAGGCAGGCGTTTGCTTCTGAGCCATATCCCTGGCCCTATAGCTCTTTTAATATGTTCCTTAATACTGTAATAAGCTTTTTCATCTTTTAACCTTTTGATACAATCACAATATCTCTTTCTTTTATGTTTTTGCTTTAATAATTGCAGACCTTATTCTGAGAAAATAAGAAAAATTGTGGAATAATACTGATATGAACCTCTACAATTTTATGGCGTTGATTCTTAATATTGTTGTATCCATTCCTATTTCTACTCTGAGTTAATGTTTCTTATTTTTCTCCACATTTTATTGAAGAATAATATTCATGCAGAAAAAGGCCCAGCTCAGGTTCTAGTGAGAGGACTCCTGGGGTTTTGAATATAGGGTGAACAGTTAGTTGGGGGTTACCATGCAGCAGACTACTACAGAAGCCCCATAGCAAATAGAATTGAAATTAGCTCAGCTTGAGGAAGAATTTTAAATTTTCCTATGTAGGAAAACATCTGTTTTCCACACCAGAACACTGACACAAAGACTTTATTTGGTTTACTGCTATATTCCTAGCCCTTAGCACAGTACCAAGTACTTAGGAGGAATTCAATAAACTTTTGTGTGATAAGTGAATTTATATAAAGAGAAGAGTGGAGGGTTAAGTGCTGAGCCTTCCTTTAGAAATGACTCAAAGAGAGGGTATTTAGGGAACAGAGAACCAGCCAAAGGGAGAGTTTCAAAAGACAGTAGTGTAGGACAGTGTTTATTGTAGCAGAGAAGACAAGGAGAATAGGAAGAAAAGCCTACAGGGTTTTATTAGCATTCCTTGAAGTTGCATCTGTCATTCTTTATTCTGTCTTATTTTGTCATTTGTTTGAAATGTTTTTAGAGATTTCTCCAGTTTTTAAGTCCCTAACCATATTTTATGCTTTTAGGTACTTTAAAGTATAATGACCCTAGTGAATCTGTATTATGATAATTTGGCCAAAAGTGTAATAATGCTTAATTTATAACTTTGATAGCTGGACATGGTGGTGCATACCTATAATCCTAGCACTCTGGAGGCTGAGGCAGGAGGATTGCTGTGAGTTTGAGACCAGTGTGGAGGGTTGTAGGATATGCATGTTAAGGTGTTGTAGGAAGAGAAGAAAAGCCACAGGTTTAGACATGGACCCTGTAGCAAGGCATACAGCCCGATAGAATAATTATAGGCATCCATTTACAGATGGGATGCTTATTATCTGGGAAACTCAATTTTTCTGGTTTCAGGTGAGCACTGGCTAGATTTATTTATTCTGCTATGGCTAATGATTCTTCTAAGCAACATTGGGTCACTTAGTTTCAAATGAATAATAGCTACCTGTTAGCTATGTTAAAATGAGAAGAGAATCACTTAGTTAGGGTTAATTTTTCTCTTAAAGGAGTAAAACAGATTTAAAGAACTTCTAAAGTTTTGCACAAAAGAGGTAATATACATCCAATGAATCAGGGTCAAATATGTGGAAAGTAAGCCTGGAGAGAGTGCTACAAAGTCATTTAATATTGTATTTTTTAAGTAATAGCACTATTAAGAAGTTACCCTCTGGAAATTGTGCTAGAGGGAAGGCATATTTTTTCATTTCCGTCATTAAATATCAGACATTTACTGCAGAGAGTAAAGTTTATGGTATTAAGGCATATTTCCTGCCTTGAAGAAAGTCAGAAATAGTGATGAGAACAGACAAAGTACAAGTTCCTGGAGCCAGAGGCATTGGCCCCCAGCAGGGAGGTGGGGAACAGAAAACTACAGAAGAGAGAATCAGGTTGAAGCTGAGTTGGCTGTGGTTCAAAGGGACAGGGATTAAAAACCAATAAATGAAATTAAAAACCAACTGAGAAACTTGGTAAAATATTTGCAGCATATATGATACTTACATGGTTGATATTTTGAGATATATAATCTGTTTTGTAAAATTAAATCCTTTTGACTGGGATTTAGAGAGGAAATTTTCAAAGCATATTGTTAACACCTTTATGGTCATAGAAGGAAAATAAGCAACCCTCAGAAATTACAGATGGCTTCAATAGTAATAGAAACTGCAAGTTAGTACAAAATTGAAATACAGTTTTAAAAATATCAATTTATTAAATATTAAGGTGTTGACTGTACCCAGCATTGATGGGACAAAGAAAAGGGAAGTACTGCCACTTACTTTCAGGCATGGTTTAAATGTTCTCTTCATTTGTAGAGGCCAGTTTGATAGTATGTATTGGGAACATTAACTTCTGTCTGATAAATTTTACTTCCAATAACTCATTCTAAGGAAACAAATAATCAGAAATCTAGTCAAAATTATATAGAGGGGTGCATTGCAGTTCTGCCTCCAATAGCAAAACATTTGAAATTGCTTTGGTTAGTTAATTATATATATGCAGGATATGCCATCATCTTCAGACTGCAGAAGATGTTTAAAGATGATATATGAGTTGTTCATGATGAATTGCTAAGTAGGAAAAGATTACAAAATATATACGTTATGATTCTGTGTATGTATTTAAATGTTGTAGGGCCATATATTAAAATATATATGTGGCTTTCTCAGTGTTTTAAAACTATAAGTGAGTTTTTCTTGTTCTCTGTTTTCTATACTTTTTTGTAATAAACAAGTATTATTTTAGGCATTAGGAAAAATAAACATGATGTTAACACTAAGTGTTGGATTTCTAAAATGGAATGATTATATGAGCCAATTCAGGAAGTTTCTTTCATTTTTTTATTCTGATTAAATTAATTAAAATAATTTCACACTTTGATGTAACCCTTCCTAGCTTCAGGTTTTTTTCCCCTAATCTATACTTTTTCCAGCGAAAATGTGTGTCAGCCCTTGTTGAGTAAACTCTACAGATATGTGCAAAGCAATATTTATCTTTTTGTCAATGTAGTTCTTTTCATTGTTTATACATAAACTACAGTGTAATATGTTTTAGTAAATGTTGAGAATTACTTAGAAACAAAATTTTAAAATTTTATTTTCAAAGTAAATACTAAATAGTGTTAATAGGGAAAGACTCTGTTCTCTGTTTTGTCTAAAAATAGGATAGAGAAATCATCTGTTTTAGGAAAGTTAGCTATTGATCTTCACAGAATTATTTGATTTAAGGCACTCTTGCTATCTCTTATAATGTTGTAATTTTATAGCCTCAAAGAAAGACTATTTTCTTTTTGTATTTTGGTGTACAATTATGAAAATCATTTACTGGTGCAGTCACTGGATTCCATTTGGAGTCCCTAATTGCATCTCTTGTGTAAAGTATGAAATGCGCTGCTATTCCCTGAAGTTTGATAGTTATGACCACAGCGGTTACATTATTTTTACTTGTTTGTTCTTTAGATTTATTAGGTAAAACGGTTTTATAATCCAAACTACGTCTCAAAGAATGGATGTTTTAGAGCTATTTCTTTAAAATTGAGGAAAATAACTTTTTATTGGGTGGGAAACAACTAAAATATCTCTTTTGGTACTTTTATATATGTCCTTGAGTCTTCTACGTACAAATAAAAACCCCCTTATAGTTACAATTTTGTTAATGTAATTTAGTGATGGACTTTTATTAATTGGAAAGTCATAAAAATAGAAGTGATTGCTCTATCACAGATTATTGATTTTTTTACTAATTAAAATCTAGAAATAATCGTATTTAAAAAATAATGTTTTTAGAAGTTGTAATAAATTTTCTATACATTTTCTGCTTGATAAATAAACACATTTATTGAGAAGACAAATTTCCAGTAAGTACAGCAGGCTTTGGCAGAGTCATGAAATAAAAAAAAATGCAGCTTTGGACCTTTCATTTTTGTTTTTGGTACATTTTGATTCAAAGTTTTTTGGCATGCTCTTTTCTGAGCACACCAGGTTCCCAAGCTTTTTAAAACTTTCATGCTCTAACAAGAAAATAGTGGATCATATACTAATATTCAAATATACTAATATTTAAATAAATAGAGAAGTTCCATCTAAGTAACATAATTTATTAATCCAGTACAATAATTTAAGTCATTTATGGAATGCAGCTGATTGCTGAAAATTTCAGGTACTATTGACATTTCTCTTGGGTCTTCTGGAGTCAGTGTGTGAACTTGTTCAATCCATTTACTCTGTCCAAAGTCGATTCATATATCAAGTGTGGTTACAAAATACAATGAATGTTTAAATTAAAAATTACTACATTAGAAGACACATTGTAATTAACCACCTTCAAAATACTTCATTTTACTTCAGACACTCTTAGCCCATCATTCTTGCCACTTTCTGAAGCAGTTCTGGCAGTCCTCTTTTATGAGTGTCTTTAGTTGTACTGTCATAAGTGCCTTGATGTCTTGAATAAAATGAAAATGTTTGCTATTCATAGTCATTTTGACTTTCTGGAGGTCCCCGAAGTCTCACAGTGATATTTGGTGAATAAGGTGGATGAGGATATTCTGTAAACTTTTCGTGAGCCTGCAGTTTTGTTAGATGGTGCTCAGCAGCAGCATTCATTATAATATTTTTGATAACACCTTGTAAGTGGTAAATGTGTTCAAAGTGAGGAGAAATATCTAGAGAAGGATTAATGACTATGTCTTTTACTGTAATAAAAAATTTTTATTTAAACACACATTATTTTTTGATTAACCCTTGTAGAACATTTTTTATTCAATGTCCTTTATACTATAGCAGGTGCTATTTGTATATGTAAAGATCTGAGAGTATAGATTTTATTAAACTTGTATTTGAGAGATGAGGACCAAATTATGTCTATTTTATAGGTATTAGTTGATTTAAATATGAATAAGATATTATATGCACATATATATGTATATTGAATTTTGCCTTAATCAAAGATGATGCAGTGAGACATGAGTATAAGCTTTGATTTATATTGAGAAGAAAGAGCCTCATCCATACCGATTTAAGCCAGTTGTTTATTCCCTTTAAAAGAGAAAATTTTGAATTTAATTATAGAATTAGAGATTATAATTTCATGGATATAAAATTACTGTTGTCATCATGAATAAAAAACCAACTATTATGGATCACATATGAATGAATTCTATAATTTTGAAGAATCATGAAGTATGAGTTCTGTCTTCAAGAGGTCATTGACTCATTGAGACCCAGTCCCTCTATTTTTTTCATTCAGTAAACATTTCTTTTTGTTTTTTACTTTAAAAATTAGAAGAAGGAAAACATATTAACAAAGACACATCCATTTAAAAAATAGCATAACAGTAATACAAACAAAACAGACTTACAGACAAAATTAACAATGGAAATTAACAATGGTTGTATTACTTATTGATATCTTCAAAGTAGTTTCTCAGGATAACAAATAGAGACCTACAAGATTGATCAAACATGTAATCATTAACTGTTCCTTTCTGTACAGCAATAGATGACAGTAGTACAACTAAGTTAGCTATCCTGTATATACATACATACATAATTTCACCTTCTTTCCCTTTTCTTTTCCCACACCCCAGTTGCCCTTTACTTTTGAGCATTTTCCTTTCATTTTGCAATGTCTATCATATTGCCTAGTTTTTATTCACTCTTTCAGGTCTTACACCAGTGAGACAATATGATTCAGCAAACATTTGTTAAATGTTGATGTATTTTTTTTTTTTATTTTTTATTTTTTTTTGTTTTTCTCCGGTACCAGGAACCAAACTCACAACCTTGCGCTTGCCAGGCAGGCGCTTTGCCGCTGAGCTAAATCCCCAGCCCCAAATGTTGATGTATACAAATGAAAAATTCTTTCTCTTGTGGGATTTATAGGCTAGGGAAGTGATAAAATATGACCATGAGCATTATGAAACAAGTTTGTAAGGGGTTAACTAGCATAATAGAAGTCCAAATAAAATATTATCCATTTGGAGATCACATACATAAAGAGAAATGTGTCAATAAAATAGCATAGGATCAGTGTCAGCAAGTTAGTTTAATAGCACAGAGCTTAGAGGATTAGTTATCTAGCCTGAGAGTAGTCAGAAAGTAAGCAATAAGATTAAAATTTATTTTAAGAAGAGATGAAAAGGAAAAGAAAAAACAGTAGTAGATACTGTGGTTTCACATACTAGAAAGTTACAAAATCCTCTGCCTTTTCATAAATTAGCATTTTGAGAGATATGAAAAAATTATATAGGTACAGTATTTAAAAATATGAAATTATGTGATCATTCAAAAATATACTGTAATAATTAACTGCTGCAGTACATTTTCCTATGGCCTGATATCTTAAATGTTGAATATATTTGATTCACTTCATTATGAGACCATTTTTAAATCTACTTTGGTATAGGGTTTTATTAGAGTTTCATCCTAAGTATTTCAATGTAGATGGTAAGATTGTCTCACAAGGATCAAACTTTAAGTCAACACTTATACATATATGTAATTCTACTTTAAAGAGACTATATGACTCCAAAACCTAAAAACAGTTATTAAAACCATTTGGAAAATTAACATTATCGATTAAAAACTGTTCAGTCTGAAAGAGGAATAGTTAGCAGCAAAGATACCATGGAAAATCACAGGGGCAAATAATTAGAGCATCCATTGTGTCCAGTATAGG
Organism: Chinchilla lanigera; assembly: GCF_000276665.1. Taxonomy (NCBI): domain Eukaryota; kingdom Metazoa; phylum Chordata; class Mammalia; order Rodentia; family Chinchillidae; genus Chinchilla; species Chinchilla lanigera. The sequence goes on along the minus strand of NW_004955449.1, from coordinate 12,097,209 downwards.
ACGGAATACTCTACCTGACACCTGTAATTATGTGTTTAGGTAGAGAGGAAATATCTTTACCTTTTACTTCAGTTATTGACTAACTAACTGGCTAACTAACTCACTAACTAACTCGTGTAACTCATGAGACAACCTTCTAAGTACTAAATGACTTTTCCTGTTGGTATACTAGAGTGGAATCAGTAGTTCCAGCAGCTGTATCATATAAATTCGCAAATCTTAGTGAGCAAAGAAAATTGTATTTCTTTTTATTTTTTAACAACAACATAGAAAGAAATTTTTTTTGTGTGTGTGGTACCAGGAATCAAACTCAGGACCTTGAGCTTGCCAGGTAGGCGCTTGTGCTGCTGAGCTATATCCCCAGCCAAGAAAATGGTTTTCAGGTTAAGTTGAAACAATAAGTAGTGTTTCATGGATGATTATAATATCCCCTTTTATTCCAAGGGGCAGACTCATGAGTAGTTCTTTCAGAATTGGAGGAAAAGTAAGTTAGTATGGTATTATTTTTCTTGGCATTCTTTATGATTTTTACACTATAGATGCCTCTAAATTACAAAAATTCCTTACAATTTAAAACTTTTAAGGGAAAGAAGTTGGTTTGTGGTGATGTTTGTGGTGGTTTGTGATGATGTGATGGTGTTGTTTTGTAAGGCTTTGGTAAAACCTGGAATATGAATTGGCCAGATACTCCAGAACTGTTTTTCATGTTAAGGAATTTAAACATCTTAGAAATCAATTTAAAAAAAAATCTCATCTTGAGTGTTCCCCTAAACAGCAATATCCCCAAAATGACAAAAATTAAAATTATAGTTTAAGGTGTGAGCCTGAAATTTCAGTTGTGACCTAATTGTGCTTTGCTTACTATACATCTGTAGGCCCTTAATTATACTGGCAACAAGAACTCGTCCAATAAAGATATGCTTCATTTTTTTTGTGTGCTTTCCCTGTCTTTCTTTGGAGTTTAAGTTTAATGGACAAATTAAATTGTATGTTGTTAAGTCTGTAATGTGATGAGTTGATACAAAATGCACAATCAAATTGACACATCCATACCTCATATGATTGTCCTTTTTTCCTCTCTTTCAGCAAATTTCAAGTATACAGCATAGTACATTAACTATTTTCACTACACTAAACATTACATTGTCAATAGTTATTCATCTAATAACTGAAAATGTATAACCTTTGTCCAACATCTTCTATTTCTCTCACCCTTCAGCTGCACTCAAACCTTATTTTGGCCTCTGTTTTATTAGTTGGTTTTCTTTCATATTCTACATATGACACCATTCAGTATTTTGCTTCTTCTGGCTTATCCCAGTTGACATGATACCCTAGAGTTTCATACATGTTATTGAAAATGCATGATTTCTTTCTTCTTATGGTTAAATAATGTACCATTGATTGTGTATCTCATTTTCTTTGTCTATTTATACATCCACGGACACTTAAGTTGCTTCTATGTCGTGACTTTCGTGAGCAATGCTGCAAGGAACATTGCAGTAGAGATGTCAACATTGTATTTCTTAGGGTGCAAGTTAAGAGAATTCTGGCACATTCACAAAGGTAATGATAATTTTTGAGATATGTGAGGAAAAAACTGACATCAGCTGACAGTTCCTTACCATTTATTTCTGGCTCTATGCAAATACATTCTCCAGTAATTTTATTGACCTGACATAATGGCTGTTTAGTATAAATAAAATTGTGGGATCAGAGGAACAAATTATTTGAATATAGAAATTAATCATGGAAGATTTCCACAAAGGATCAGACCCATTAACTCCCTTGCAACTCCTATGTTTGTGCTGTATTTATCCACAAGTTAATCACCCAACCCCAACTTACTCAACTTGTTTAACATCAGAGACTGTAGTGTTAAAACAGAAACACCATAAAGTTGTTGAATGTAACTCAGAAATTAAAACATTTAAAAATTGAACAGAGCCTTCAATTTCGGTGCATATCTCATTAAAGAATGAAATTTGCAGTAGAAGTAGCAGAAAAAATCTTGGATGGGAAAAAAAACTGCATGGGAAATACTACAAAAAATCAATAAATGGGATCTCATCATATTAAAAAGTGATTGCACAACAAGAGAAATTACCAACAGTGAAAAGTCAACCCATAGAGTGGGAAAAAAATTATGCAGTTGTCTCTCAGACGAAGAATTTGTATCTAGAACATATAAAGACTTGAAAAAATCAGGCATCCCCAATTCAAAGATTTAGTCCAAAAATTGGCATCTGAGATGAATATACACTTCTGAGATGATGAAATACATATGGCAAATAAGTACATGAAAAATGTTCAGTATCACTGGTCATTTTAGAGATGCAGTATAAGACAACACTGATGAGACAACATCTCATTCCAGAAAGAATAGCCATATCAAGAAGTCAACCAATAACAAATGTTGGAGGGATGTGGGGTAAAAGGAACCCTTCTCCACAGTTGGTGGGAGTGCAGAATAATGCAACCACTGTAGAAATCAGTATGGAGATTCCACAAAAACTAGGATTAGAGGTCCCATCAAACTCAACCATTCCCCTCTGGGTATCTTCCCAGAAGAATTAAAAACTTCACACCACAGCAATATATGTGCACCCATATTTATAGCAGCACAATTTGGAATAGCTCAATTTTGAAAAGAACACAAATGCCCAGCAACCGAAGAACAAATAAAAAAGATGTGGTCTTTTTATATAATGGAGTACTATTCAGCCATAAAAGGATAAACTTCGGACTTTTGTAGGTAAATGGATGCAACTCAAGAGCAGCACCCATAAGTGAAATAAATCAGACCCACATGTGTACACATCATATTACTTCCCTAGTGTGAAAAGTTGAATGAGTACATTAGATTCAAAATGTACAATAGATACTATAAATTAAGAAGAAACTGTTAAAAAGCCAAATTGGTGAGGGAAAGGCAAAAGGAAAGAAGGCACAATGAAATACACACGCGCGCACGCACACACACACACACACACACACACACACACAAGATAGTTAAGATAATCATACAGGTAGTTTCTCTTAGTTCATTGAATAGAGAGTTTTGTCCTAATGTTTGGACAATATTTCTTGCCTGTATCTTGTACTCTGAATGAGTACTACAAAGATAACAATATTAAATATATTAATTATTGTTACTGTCCTAATAACCTGGTTTGAAACTCTGTTCTATTTTTATTGTTATTTTTATTATTTTTTTCTTTCTTTGTTTGAAATAAAAAATCTTGGTAATGATCAAGGATTTAGTGCAAAAACATGGAGGGATGATAGACTATTTTATTTCAGGCTAATAGTAAGAATATAGATTCTTGTTTGATTTGTGTTCTTTAAAGAAACATATTTAGCTTGTTTGATATTTCAACAAATTAATTTAAAGCAGTGTGTAAGCCTTAAGACATACCTTCAAATTTAGAGGTAACCATTAATCAGTGCCAGAAGACATTGTCTTTGGAAGGAGTATCCTTTTCTGTCCTTATTATTTTGGTTTAAAATTACTGCTCAATGTAAATTATGTTAAGCTGCATTATTTAAAAAATCTTAGTAGATTAATACTTATAATTTTTTATATCTTTATGTCAGTAGTTAAAGTCGTGATCTTTGGCTACATTTCAATAATCATTTAATTCTTCATGTATCTACATAATAAAGACTGAATGTGAAATTATAACTTAGCAAAAACATTTGTCTATGTGAATATGATATACTAAGTACTTTTTGTCCTCAAAATAATAACAGTGAGATATTTGCAGTTCAATGAAATGGAGACTAAGTAAATATTATCACTTTAAAATACAAAGAAACTGAGAACCCTAAGGTTAATTGAATAGTGAAAAGTTTACTTTCTTTGCTTCCTGTATTTCTGAGTTTCTCAAGTTTTCTGTCTCGTTTCATGGGCTGAAACTGATTTTCAGCACACATGTAATAAGCATTTATTTTGATTGTTATTTGTAAATTGACTTTTGTTGCTGATCTTTCATTTATACTACTTAATTTCTTCTTATATACCTAATACTGGCTGTTTTTGGACGGAAAGAGAGAAGAGTGATGTTTGTGTCTTTCTAGTTAGCATTTGTTGATATTTGTATCTAGTTTGATTTCATCCTCAAGGAGGTATGATTTTGGAAACAAATCATCCATAGCCATCCCCTCATCAAAAGTTCCAATAATATCAACTGTTATTTTTGGCTCCTCAAAGGCTTTTACCTACACATTTATCACCTTTATATTTAACATTTAGACAATTTTCCCAATGTTATTGTTATAAATACTAGTGGTATAAACATTCTTCTTCTTTTAACTTTGTGCTCTAGTTCCTTAGGCTACTTTTATAAGAATACATCTTGAAGAGTTATAATGTTTAAAATTATCATAGTATTATTTATAATTATATTTAGAAGCACTTTTTCATTAAATTCAAGAGTTTCCTGTATTTTACAGTCATAAGCATTAAAGAGAGCAAGAATGCAATAGGACGAGTGCTTGGGGATAGAAATGAATAGCTACCTTCTGTTCCATTTGCCATCAGAGATCTACTAACTATTTTGGAAACAACCATTCCAACATAGAGAGTCATATTTTAGTGGCCTGAAAATACACTTCACGTTTTTACTGATTCAATACATATTTTAATTTACACATTAAATTCAAGGAACTATATAAGGGATAGTAGAGGGATATGAAATGAGTCATACGCAGATTTTGTCTTAGGAATATTAATAATTGAAAATTAGAGATAAGATTGAAATGGAAGAAAGTACAGGTATTTCAGAGAAGTCAGAGAGTTAAAGTGCAGATGAAAGAGTTGTGAGAGAGGGAGTTAAGACTAAAAGCATGTAATCATGGACATTGTCATGGAAGATGTGTTTTGTTAACGTTTGATGGGTAGATAGGATTTAGACCTATGCAGATGAAGGAGAAAGGCATGTCAGTTACAGCGGTAGCAGCATCAGCACCAGCACCAGCACCACACCAGCTCCGCACCAGCAGCAGCACCAGCAGCAGCACCAGCAGCAGCAACATTTGTGAAGTACTTGTAGTTTAAAAGCACTTTATGTTATTTTTATTGGTACATATTTGCCATACATAATAATCACATTTTCATAAATAATTTGTACCTGTTAAAGAATATAATATATTCTTTAATTATATAAGATATATAATAATAGATTTAATTCTTTTTTTCTCCACTCCCTCCCCTTCCTTCAGGCCTTCTCCCCCTTCTCATTTTTTTCTTCCATTAAAAAAAAAATCCCTATATCCTTCTTTCCTTTTCCCCCACCCTCCCTTGTTCCCCTTCCCATTTGAACACGTTCTTCTTACTTCTTAATATCTAGCTTCAATTTTGCTCCTTATTTACCATTTGGGTTTCTCACACAAGAGAAATTGTGATATTTAAATATGTGTGTCCAATTTATTTCACCTACAATTATGGTCTCAAAGTGCATCCATTTACTTCAGAATGTCTGAAGTTTATCCGTCTTAATGGCAGAGAAGTAGTATTCATCCACTGATAAGCTTGTGAGCTGTTTCCAAAATTTAGCTATTATAAATTGTGCTGTTAAAAACATTGATGTGCATATACCGCTGTAATATAATGCTTTTAACTCTTTGGGGAAGATTCCTAGAAGGAGAATAGCTGGGTCAAATGGAAACTCTGGTTTTATGAGGAATCTCCATACAGACTACCATAGTGGTTGTACCAATTTACACTCCCACCAACAACGGAGAAGGGTTTCTTTTTCCCTACAGCCTTACCAGCATTTATTATTTGGTGATTTCTTGTTGATAGCTATTCCTTCTGGAGTGCGAATCTCAGTGTTTTAATTGGGATTTCTCAAATGACCAGTGATATTGAACATTTTTTCATATATTAATTTTCCATTTTTACTTCTTCATGTGAGAAGTGGCTATTCATTTTAGATGCCTATTTTTGTATTGGGTCTTTAAATTAGGGGAGAATCTAAATTTTTGAATTTTTTATATATTCTAAATATTAACTTTGCCTGAGGAGTAGCAGGTAAAAATTTTCTCATTCTGTGGGTTATCTCCTTAGTCTGTTGGTGGTTTCTTTTGCTGGATAAAAGGTTTTTAAAAAAAATTTGGTGTGACCCCTGTTGTTGATTCCTTGTAGTATTTCCTATACTACTGAGGTTTTATTCATAGTCTTTTTCTGTACCTATGTATTCAAAAGGTTCCCCTATTCTATCTTTCAGCACATTGTTTGCTTTTATATTTAGATATTTGACTAATTTAAATTTTAGTTTAGTGCATGGTGAGAGATATTTGTCTAGGTTCAATCTTTGGCGATAGAAAGCCAGTTTTCTAGCACTATTTATTATGGAGACTATCTTTTTTCCAGGAAAGGTGTTTGGGCCCTTTATCAAAGATAAGGTAGCTGAATGTGCTTTGAGTTGTTTTTTGCATCTTTCAATCTGTTCCACTGATGCTTAGGCTTTTTTTTTTTTTTTTTTTTTCCCAGTACCGTACTGTAGTTTTTACTTTTTTAATCATGGTATTTTTGACGTATAACTTCAAATAAAAGATTGTAATGCCCCTTGCCTTGCCTGTATTGCCCAGAACTGCTTTTACTATCCTAAGTCTCCTCTGGTTCCATATGAATTTCAGGATTGTTTTTTCTAGTTCGGTGAGGTATTTTAGTTCTGCTATTGATATTTGGATTAGAACAGCATCAAATCTGTATAACAATTTTTGAACTATAGCCATCTTCATTATTTTGGTTCTGCCTATCCAAGAACAGGGAATATCTTTCCATTTTCTAATATCCTCTTTAATCTCCTTTTCCAGAGTACTATGGTTTTCAGTATAAAGTTCTTTCACTTCTTTTGTTCGATTTATTCTTAAGTATTTCATTTTTCTTAAATATATTGTGAAAAATGTTGTTTCCCTAATTTCTCTGTCAGTAAGTTTGTTCTTTGTGTACAGGAATTCTATTGAGTATTGACTTTGTATCCTGCTACCAAATTTGGTTATTAAATCTAGGAGTCTTTTGGTGGAGTTTCTGGGGCCTTCTATGTACAGCATCATTTCATCTGCATATAATGATAGCTTCATTCTTCCCTATCCATATTTCTTTTCTTTCTCTTACCTAATTGTGCTGTCTGATATTTCCATAACTATATTGAACAGGAGTGGTGATGGTGGACATTTTGATCTTGTTCCTGATTTTATAGTGAAAGCTTTCAGGTTTTGACCAATTAGTATGATGTTGGCTGTTGGTTTGTCATAGATGGCTTTTATCAGATTGAGATAAAGACCCTTTATTCCAATTTTCTGTTAGGTGAAGTGTTTTTGTCGTGAAGCTGTGTTGGACTTCATCATATGCTTTTTCTGCATCTATTGAGACGATCATGTGATTTTTGTCCTTGGTTCTTTTGATGTGGTGTATTACATTCATTGATTTGAGTATGTTGAACCATTCCTGCATTGCTAAGATGAATCCTACTTGGTTATGGGGTATAATCTTTTTGATGATTTGCTGCATTCTGTTTGCAGGTATTTTATTGAGGATTTTTGCATCTATGTTCATTAACTTGTGTTCATGGCCTGCAGTTCTTTTTGGTTGAATCTTTCTCTGGTTTTGGTGTCAGGGCAGTACTTGCTTCTAGGAATGACTTTAGGGGCATTTCTTCTCTTTCAGTTTCATTGAAGAGTTTGAGGAGTAATGATATTGGATTTTTTCTACATTTCTTGCAGAATTCAGCAGTGAATCCATCAGGACCTGTCCTTTTTTTATTGGTAGTTTTTAAAAAAGTTACCCCCTTAATTTCAAAGACTGATGCTTGATTGTTTAGAACTTGTATATCTTCTTTATTCAGCTTTGGTAATTCATATGTATTTAGAAATCTGTGTCTTCTGAAATTTTCATCTTATTAGAGTACAAGATTTCAAACTAGGTGCTAATGATCTGGATTTCTGCAGGATCTATTTTGATTTCACCATTTTCATTTCTGATTACATGGATTTGGGTCTTTCCTTTTTTTCATAAGGTTGCCTAAGCATTTGTCTATTTTATTTAGCCTTTCAAGTAACCAATACTTCAATTTATTGATTCTTTGTATTGTTTTATTAGTCTCAATTGCATTAATTTCTGTTCTGATCTTTGTAATTTCCTCCCTTGTATGTGCCTTAGGTTTAACTTATTCTTGTTGTTCTAGGTGCTTGAATTTCAGCATATGGTTATTTATTTGAGGTTGCTCCGTTTTTCTGATGTGGAATTTCACTGCTATAAACTTCTCTCTTTTTATAGTGCTGCATAATTTAGGATTGTTTTTATAGTGCTGCATAATTTCCAGTATGTCATATTTGCATTATCATTCAATCATAGGAACTAACTTCTTTAATTTCATCTGGGACACACTGGTTGCTCAAGAGGGTATTATTTAATTTCCATGTGCTTGTAGAGTTTTGGAGTTTCTTTTACCATTTATTTCCAGTTTTATTGCACTATGATCTGACAATGCATGTTCTTTTGCAATTACTTAAGCATGTTCTGTAAGCTAGAATATGGTCTATTTTGGAGAAAGTACCAAGTACTGCTGAGAAGAATATATATTATTTGGGTGGAGCACTCTGTAGAACTAAGTCCACTTGTTTAAAGGTTTGGTTCAATGATAAAATTTCTCTGATTTTTTTTGTCTAGTTGGTCAGTCTATTTGTGACCGTCCCCTACTTTATAATTCATGTGGTCCTCAGGGAATATTATGTAGCCAGATACTAGTATCTCCAATTTATTGATAAGAAACTAAAGTCTATAGAGGTTTGATAACTTGTAAAATGTCTGAATTGATAAATAGCAGCACCAAAACAGACATATTAATGGGAAAAAAGTTAGAGGCCTAAAGCATTGAATTATTATTGAGACTAGCTAGCTACTGGGTTTAGGTAAAGCATTGGATAAATAAAGAAAGATAGTAGTTAAGGAGACTGGAAAGTTCTGTCAGGGTCAGCCATGGAGGTCATCAAGTACTAGAATAGGACATTCATATGGAGTTTTTGACTAGGCAGTGGTAAAGTAGTCTCAGATAGTTTGAAAATAATATTTAAAAAATGATTATGGATTTGGTAATCAGGTGGTGGTCATTAATTCAGTCCATATTAGTTTAATCATTTTTATGTGCCAGGAGTGTGTAGGAAATGCTGAAATGTGGAGAATAATGAGGGTAGAAAATGATCATTGCATGGGGGAAAGGGAAAAACTGGTCATCTTTCATTATGTAGTTTCTCCTCTACCTTTACCTTATCAAAGTTTTAAATGATCCATTGATTCTTCCCTCAATAGTGGAGATGAAAATAGTAATGCTTATAATTTTAGGAGTTTATATATATAAGCACACATATAATGCTTTATGTGTATTTTATTTAATCTTCAAAATAACTTTATGAGGTGACCAGTATTATTAATGGTATTTTAGAAATGAGGAAACTGAGGATAGGGATTTTAGCAATTTATTCATGGCTATCAATTGGTGAATACAAGGTTTATTTAATGTTTGTCTCACCTGGAGCCATTATAGCGTCAAAGTTGTATTATAGAGCTGAATTGTTTTTTCACATAGCCTGTTCCACTAGATCTGGAGTATCTGCATTGTATCTAGTTTGCTATCTTCAGATCTTAGAACTCCTGGTCAATCATGTATATGCCTATGATTAGTTCATAAATTTATTTTATAAAATTGTACTTTTTCTTTTTCTCTGTGATACTGTAACAAATTAATGTTTTTAGAATGGTGATAGCAAACATTTAACAGTTACTCTGTGACAAGCATTGCATTACCTATTTCCCACATATTAGTCACATTTTATCCTTGCAACAGTCCTACTAAAATTATTATTTTACTTATAAGGAAACTAATATGGATAGAATGCATTCATATTCCAAGATAAAACCCAGAATTTGAACTCTATATTCTGCTTCCATACCTGCACCTTTAACTATAGAACTGTGAGTCCTTGTGGCAAAGGAAGGGTATGTTTTGAGGTCTTTGTCCTTTACAGTGTTGTTTTGCCATTAAAATCATAAGTACTTATGATCCATGACCCTGTCTACATTAGAATTTAAGAAAGACAAACCTGTCTTCATTCACTATAACTGTCACTTTAAGTACAATTTTAGTACAGTAATTGTCCCTTACCTTTGGTTTTGCTTTTTGTGGCTTTAGTTATTCATGATCAACTGTGATAAAAAAATTTAAATATAATTTTTTTGAAAATAAACAGAGAAACCACATTCACATAACTTTTATTGAAGCCTATTACTACACTTCTATGTTATTATTATTTGTTGTTAATCTCTCATTGTGCCTAATTTATAAGTTAAACTTTATCATAGGTACATATGTATAGGAGAAAACAGTATACATATAGTTTAGTGTTATCTGTTTTTGAGCATCCACTGAGGGTCCTGGAACATATCTCCTATAGATTTGTGAGAGCCTCTAGTATTGCTAAGACTGCATTTCATTGTTATCTAGATCTACAGAAATTCCACTAAAAGAATCATTATCATTTTAAAAATTAATTTTTTCAGCTTTATTGAAATTTAATTCACAAAAGATATATACATACATACATATATATATATACTTATGTACAGATTGATGTTTTACATACATAGACACTGTGAAATAATCACTGAAAAAAGGGAGTTAACATATGCATTACTTCACAGAGTTAGTTTCTTGTGTGTGGCAAGAGCTCTTAAACATTTTAGACTCTCTACCCCCACTGAGCTTTAGATGATTACTCATGGAAGGAGCCTAGAGGAATCTTGCCCAATTGCTGATCCATAGTCATTACCATTTTTTAAGAGTGAAGATTTTTAACAATAAGTTGGCTTTTCTTTGGTTCTGGGAATCGAACTCACAGCCTCACACTTGCCAGGCAAGCGCTGTGCTGCTGAGCTATATTCCCGTCCCTGATTTTTAAGTGTAAAAGCATTGTGAATTTTAATTTATAATTTCCTGTCACTTACATAGCCTTATAATAGTTATGGCAGAAGATAAATTTGCACACAAAACTACTGTCTTTACACATGGTATTTTGGAGGCTCTTTGGTTCTCCTGAGTGACTCCCTGATTTAAGATATATTTGGTAGCCATTTGAGAGGCTTCCTAAGACTATCTTTTTATTTTAATGAGTATGATAGCATTGCTTTGATTAAATGATTTCCCTCTCTAGGTTGCTTTATGTCGTAGAAGTGACAGAAAAAATAAAGACTAAATGTACATTTTAAATTTTATTAGTTTCTACTTAGTCTCCTTTGCTACTTTTTAGTAATTTCAATTTAGAAATTTATTATTTTGTTTTGCCTGAGTATATTTTATATAGGCCAACAGTATTATTTCTTTGTCTATAACATAGAAACAAAAGGGGATTATTTACACTAAATTTTTGTTGTTTTTATTTTTGGATTTAATTATCCTTAATTTAAACTTTTGTCTTAACATATGTCCAGTTTTCCTTAATTTTCACTTTAATATGTTGAGACCATTATTCTACACAAAGACTGTGATAAACCAGTTAAGATGTGAGGCAAAAGATATTTTCCTTGAGTGCAGATAGATAAAACTTTGCTGGAAGTAAACTGTATAACCTATATCCAAAACTTTAAAAATGTTCATATCACCCCAGAACTGAAACGAACAAACAAATAATAACAACAAAGGGAGGGGAGAGGGTGGGTGGGAAGGAGGGCGAAGGAAGGGAAGGAGTTTATATTCTTTGATTCAGTAAGTTCACTTATTAGAGTTTATCTAAAGAAACTAGAAGATATGTATAAAATTGTGTGCACAAGTAAATTCTAAATAATTGTTATCATGCTATTGAGTGGAAAAAATGGCGAGGAATAGAGGATTGGTTAAATAACACATGGAACCTCTATTCAGTGAGATACCAGGTAGCTATTAAGTATATTTTGTACTGTAGCTATTAAGTATATTTTGTACTGTAGCTATTAAGTATATTTTGTACACAGTACAAAATATACTTAACTAACCTGCAAAATGTTTACAATACTTGATAAAGATGAATAATGCAGTATAATTTTAAGTGCTTTTGATGTTCTGATTTTCTATCTGGATAGTATGAAGTACTTTTGTAATTGGTACAGAAAGTTAAATGAAAAGTCGGTATTATTCAGAATATTGTTACATAGTTTACCCATGAATCAATTTTACTAGTGAAACTAGAGTGATTATGATTTTATAAAAAATAGAATTTTTTAAAAATTTGGGTAAAAAATGAAATGACATATTGCATTTTGGTATTGTTGTTAGTATATTGAAAAAATACCATCTCTTTACCCATTCAGATAGGTTAAAGTTGTTTTCTAAAAGGTATACACATTTAATCTGAACTGATCATTTGTGTTGTGGCATCCAGGACATTTATCTCATGAGGCAGTGATTATTATAAGAATTAGGATTTTAATAACAACGATCAGTTTCCTCACCATCTATTAGGTCTTCTTCCTCGATGTTTTTGTGCATTATATGTACTTGGTGACCTACACTCCCAAGTTCAACCATATTCCTTGTACAAGTGAAAATAAAGTGCTCTTCTGTGTCCTACTTGTGAGATGACTTTATTTTTCAAATTTTAGTTCATTAGTGCATTTGTGTATACATACAATGTTCACATTCCTCGTGGGAAGCTGGTACATGTACGTAACACATCTTAATTCCTTTTTCATCTCCTTTCCCATTCCTCCCTTCTCTCTCCACTCATCGCTTGATTCCCTTCCTTTTTATTTTGTACACATTTGTAGTACCTGTTTATTTGCTTTGTATGGATTTGGTACATGTTCATAGTACACCCCGGTTCCTTTTCTTTCATCCCTTCTCCTTTCTATCTCCCTCCCCCTCCCTCCACCTCTTGATCCCCTTCTCCTTTTAGAATGATCTATCTTCCTACTTCCTATTACCTATATTTTATTTTGCTTTAATTTTACTCAGAGTTTCTCATAAAAGAGAAACAGTGTGGATCAAATCACAATAACTAGTTAGACAATTAGGAACACAAAGTCATGCTGTGCAAAATTTTCCATTTTTTAAAATATAACACTAAAATTGGTTTGAGAGCAAATTTGGCAAAAAGCCTTACTAGCTTTTGCACAAAATAAATAAGTATGAAAGAATCACATGTAATTAATACTATTTAAATTACATAAAGAATGAGTCTTTAAAATGGTTAGAATATCTAGAATAAATACATTTGAATATTTTCATGAACATGGGACAGATCGTAAAGTAGAACATTAAAAAACTGAAATTTAAGGCCTAATTTTTAGTGGTGAGATGAAGCACATAACGATTTTTTTTAAACTATGAAAATACTTCTCAGAAATGAGTTCTTATTTTATAGAAAAGCATGAAATATGTGGGTACACATTTATGAGTCACGGGTATTTTAGAAATTCAATATTGCATGTATTTTCTGTGTAGATTTTATGTACTTGAGTTTGTGGTCCATAAATATATTGAGACCTTGTTTTTCATTTAGTATTTTATTATAATACATATTTTCCTTTGTTATTAATATCTTTTATGCATAATATTCAGTGACTATTTGGTATTAAATTTTTGATATATCACAAATGAGTCAGTCTTTCTCTTATTATTTCTATTTTCTTCTTCTGATTAATGTAGCATCAAATATTTTTGTGTATAAATCTTATAATCTGCACTACTACCTTAGGACAAAACTTCCAAACTGGAGCTCACATAAATGATTGTATACTTTAAAAAGAGTCTTTTCAATTTTGCCAACTTTGAGAAGTTACATTAATTTACACTTTTTAAAGCATTAGTACCTAAAATAATTTACTTATTTTTAGAAGTATTCTCCAAACTTAGTCATTTCACAAGAAAAGTTAAAAGTAAATGCTTTATGATGAAAATAACTTTTTGTAGAGAAAATCTGTGATTCTTAGATAATACAAATATTAAGAGATACTCTCTTGAGCTTGGTATTTTTATTGCCAATATCAAATGTGTTGGCAAGAAAACACTCAGGAAAACCAGATAATATACACTAATTAGCATCATTAAGGGAATTGTTAAAAGCAAAGTTTGTATCCATGCTTTATCAAAATATAAAGGAATTTCAATTTTCTTATTTCAAACTTATTTATTCATTTAATAACTTTGCTTATAATATGCACATTAAGGTGGAATTTAGAGAAGGATGTAGACCAAAAAAAAAAAAAAAAAAAAAA